>NW_028292569.1:13704134-13882551 GCF_029948245.1 Actinia tenebrosa
ATTTTTCTCTCCTTTTAAAGTTTAGGTGGATACTTACAATGTAACTTGCAACATTTTGCATAAGTCAAAAATGAGAGAAAGAAGCACAGCCCACTCAGCAAATCGGCACGCCCTACCACACCTGCAACCTAAGAAATTGAAATCCAAAAAAAATTTTTGCCAGTTAGTAAAAATAATTGTAAACAGCAAATTTTGAGGTTTCTGAAGTATTTACCATTTACGAATATCTTAATGTCTATTTTAAAATGTTAGTGGATTTAATAATACTTTACTGTCTCCTTTTGGTATATTTATAATTTAAAGGATTCTGTATGCATTAATATAAAAATTCATGTTAGGAGAATTCCTTGGATTTATTCAAATAGAAGATTCCCAAAAGAAAAGGAACATTCCAAAAGAATTTTTTTATTTATCTTTGAAATTTTAATTGAATTATAGTGAGAAAATTTTCCCCCAGAAAAAATTGAAATATCTTTTCATGAACACAAGAGTATAATCTGTTCTTTACTTGGATTTGAAGTAAGATAACCAAATTATTCTTGAAATATGAATGAATTTAAATATATAATTTATGTATAGTGGTTGATTTTTATGGGGTTAAAATGCCGACCACAAGCCAGTCGAATCATTAACTCAAAAGCTCTTAGGATTCGTACCAGACCATTTTTAATAGTTTGAGGTTAGTTTGACATTCTATCTATAAAATCACTTGAAAATAAAACAGCGCAGAAATAAATAATAAATATCACTTGTGGGAAGCTGTAATTAACTATGCTTTGCTGGGTTTTTTCTTGAGGTTGAAAATATAAATTCCATAAATGTTTTATTATCTTATCTTGGAATTAAGCAATTAAAGAGGAATCACATTATTTATATTTGAATTGAATCAGTGAAAGGGATAAAGAGCCAGTCTGATTATTCTAAGATATAAAACGTGTTATTAAATATTGTTTGACTATGAAATGCACTGATAAAAATTTCACATATCGGACATGCCCTACTCTAATTTGTGGTTAGCGAGTATGCTGGGATTTTCATAAACATATTCACAGAGGTAAGGCATAACACCACCTACCGGCCGTGGTTTTAAATAGGATAAAATCAAATCCCATGACAACATGCCTGTCAAAAACTAGCTTTTCTTGACATTTCATTAATACACAATAATAAAATAAGGTGTTGGTTTTATTAACTGTCAGGAAAAAGTTTTGATTTTGATTTTGATGTTAGTTGGTTATTGGGAAGATTGGCTAAACCATAACATGCAATATTACAGTGTAATAGTGTTATGGTTTATAAAGCCATTCTTCCCCAATTAGTAACAAAATATCAAACTATGCATGAGGATTATTTTGTGCCCCAAATCTTTCTATCTTCGAGTTATGAAAGGATAAACTTTTACCAAACTAAACAATATTCTTAAAATTATTTGATTTTTTGAAGGATGCACTAGTGTAAGCTCTAGAAAGACATTCTTCTCAACCGATTTTTTATTCTTCATTATTACTTCCCAACATTCATGCTTAACTAATCGAACTAAATATTTCATATTCTTTTATAAAAAGATACAAAAAAGGTGAGAAGTTCCACCTTTTAGGCCAGCTTTGAAAGCAAGACACACACAGAATTTGAAGTCTTTCAACACCCAATTAGTTTTGTACAATTATCTTTTTGTTTCAGAGTCAGGAAATAATCCAAATCGTTTTCTATTGTTTAGCATAATAATTATCCACAGCGCTGAAAATAGTCATGAAGCTTATAAATTAATTAGTAAGTATTCTCCTTACAGGTCGTTTCGACTTGAACGGATAAAATGTTCGACGTTTAAATTCACAACAAGAAATAATAAAACGAAGACAAATTAAATTGGAAATAAAATAATTCAAAAACAAAAGAGAGATAAGAAAGGGGGAAAATACAGGAAAAGACCTTAGGAAAAAGAAATACTTACACTCTCAGTGTGTATTGGATGGATTGTGAATAACAAGGCACAGAGGAAACCCGTTTTCGACACTTTGCCTCCTTGGGTTTGTTTTTCGCTAAACACCTCGTTAAAAACCAGCAAAGAAAGACACGAAACAACGGCATGTAAAATCACATTAACAAAATGAAAGCCCCAAGGATGCAATCCTCCAGCTAGCCAATAGTTCCATCGATAGGTGAGGACTGTTAATGGACGATAGCTTTTGTGAGAATCATTGGACGTAAGTGTGCCTCCCCAAAAGTCATGCAGAAAGAGCTTCCAAAATGGGGTGTCTGGCCGAAGATCTTTGTTGCCTACAATGGCTTCAGAATCATCAAAAACGAAATCCCCATTACATGAGTTCCAGTAACATATGATAGAAACCGTAGATAACAAAATTGAAGCAGTTCTGTTAGTTAAACTGGGTAGAGTAAAATGTTCATCCAGCGAGTATGAATCAATGTCACCCTCGTCTGTCTTGCACTCTCCATTGGGACGATTCCATTTATCGAATTCTTCTGAATCTTTTAAAGTTTTTCTCCGAAAACCATTCCCGATGGGTTTAGGTCTCACACGCATTGCCGCACTTGAAGATCGGATATTACTACAGCGTGTTATAAGAGGAATAATTCAGCACATCTGTCTTTCTCCGCCATCATTCAAACTACAAGCGCGAAAATATACAACAAAATGACTAATCGTGGGGGAGGAGCTTAGCAAATCATTGACTGTGCCAATTACCCTCCCCACCCCCCTCAGAATTGATTCGTCACTATACCTTAACGAAGGACAGCTCCAATTTGCCCTAAATTAATTCTTATTCACTAAAATAATTTATCAAATAAGATGAACAGCTTTGTTTTTAAAACCAAAAAAGAAAAGATTAAAAAGATTGATTTTTATTGAAGATTAGAATATCAAACGTTTTTGACGTCTAGTAATGCCTTTATAAAATTGTCACTCTTAATTACGTTATCTCTGTCTTCAAGACATTCTTTAGCCCTGAAGCCTTACATATCGCATTTTAAATTTCTAATTTATAGGAGTTTTCCTTCAAAAGGGAAAAAAAAGCACTTCCCACCCATCCCTTGTAAGTCAAATTTATAACTACGCCCCCGTTGTCGCAGTGATATGTGTATCCCCGAGTATTATGTATCCCCGTACCCAGATCCCTAGTGATATGTGTATCCCGTCCAGGGATATCTGTATCCCCCCAACCCCCTCCCCCTTATGTCATAGTGCGAAAGATATTTCGCGGGAAAATTAACTCAATCAACTGGAGAATAAAGATGGAATCTTCAAAATATACGAGTCTTGTAGATTATCTTAGAAATAAAACTTATCCTCAAAATTATTCTAAGCAGGAAAAACTTGTTTTACGACGATCATCTAAGAATTACGAATATGAAGAGCAGTCCAAAATACTGTTCTATCTTGACAAAAATGCGAAAGATGGTTCAGTACAAAAACGAATAGTGATACGTGAAGAAGAGAAACAGCGAGTGTTCAATGAATGCCACTCATCTGATTTCGCTGGCCATGCTGGCAGGGACAACACCGTAAGAAAAATTAAGGATCGCTACTACTGGCCAAATTATTATAAGGAGACAATCGAACTGGTATGTATAAATCCCACTTTTAGACACCTCCTCTGTTGAGCTCCCTCTGTTCTCGGTTCGTTAATACTTCGTCGTGGTGAAACCACTGAGCAGGATCGGCACAAATCTTTATTCCACTGCTACTGTAGGCTGTGTTCATAATGTACGGCAGAGAGGGCTGAGGAATTTTTTACAGTAAGAAAATTATATATGATACCCCTTCTAATAAGGGGGGAAATGTGCAACCTCCTAGAATAGGCCTAAAAATTGTCACATCCCTCCTAAACTATGGATGTCAGTCTCCAAAAAAATATCAGAATTCCCCCCAAAACTCATTAAAAAAATTTCTGATACCCAACAAATTTCACCTGCCCTCCTCCCCCCCCCCCCCCCCCTCCCCCCGTCATGCATTATGAATGCAGCCTAAACATTGTTATATTTATAAGGTTCTCAAAAAAGTGCTCTATTTCCTTGAGATTCAGCAATGTGATCGCTGTCAGCGTAATTCCTCTGCTGGACCAAAAACCACCTTTGATGTTCTGCACCCTATAAAGGTGGTCTCGAAGGCATGGTACTTGGTTGGAATTGATCTCATCCAAGCAACAAAGACATCGAACAAGGGAAATAGATACTTATTAACCTTAACCGACTACTTTACGAAATATGTTGAAGGACACCCCCTACAAGACAAAAGTGCTTCCAGTGTGGCCCGTGCCCTATACTCTGCCTTCTGCAGACATGGAGCTCCAGCACACATAATTTCTGACCAAGGGAGAGATTTTGTAAATCAAGTGAGTTTTTTTTTTTTTTTTGTTGTGAACAACGCAGGCCCATAGAGTACAAACACTAAAATTAGCAATCCTTTGTACTATTTTATTAGTGCTAATTAAAACAATTATAGAATCTTGCATTATTAAGCACAATTTATCTTGCACACTTTTATTGTTTGTACTTTAATTAGGGGTTCCAATATGATTTTCATTTCTATGACATTGTGCCAATTTAGCATGGTTAATCTTATATGGCCCAATATATGATTAGCCATGCTAGCTAAATTGGCACCATCTGTAAATGAAGTTTAATATTATTGCTATTTATTTGTCTATCATCTTACCTCCCAAATTTCTCCACACACACACACATCCTTCCAACAACTGCTCTAGGCACCAAAACATTGGCCTATAAGTTAAATTATCTGTAATTTCACAATGTATTTTAAATGTTTTTATTCTTTTCAGGTATCAGAATCCTTGTTCTCCAAGTTCAATGTGAAACAAAGAATAACATCCCCTTATCATCCGCAATCAAATGGTTTAGATGAAAGAACAAACCAGTCCATTAAAAGGTACTAAAAAATATGAAATAAACTGTGCAATATTTAACGAACATGTCTTCTAATACATCCAAATATATGATCGAATTAGACTGATAAATCATCAAACAGACTCTTCTCACAACTTTTTTTCCAGGACATTGAGAAAAGTAATGGATGACAAAGAGGATATGTGGGATGAGTATGTAGAAGGTGCTCTATTTACTATAAATACCAATGTGTCTACTACCACCAAATACAGTCCCTTTTACATGATGTTTGGTAGACATCCTAGGCTTCCATTGGAAGTGGAAAAGCAAGAGAAGGATCTTCAAGAGTCAGATCTCAATAAGATACTTGAAACATTAAATAGCAATGATGCAGTTCCCTCACACATTGAAGCCATTTGCAAGCTGCAAGAAGAGCTTTTTCCTGTGGTAGAAACCAATATAAAGGTGGCCCAGGAAAAGCAAAAAGCACAGTACCAGAAGAGGGTAGGGAAAGTGCAATGTCCATTTAAAACAGGGGATGTGGTGCTTAGGAGGAATATGATACAAAAAACAAAAAAGGGACATAAGATGGAGGATCAATGGCTTGGGCCTTATATAGTTTCGCAATTGAATACTGAAAAAGGGGTATGTAGGCTCATTAATAGTAATGGAAAGCAAATAGCAAATCAAATCAACATTAAACAGCTTAAGCCATACATAACCCCATGCCCACCAGCTACCACGGCCAGTCAAGTCCCCAGTCCACCAACTACCATGGCCAGTCAAGTCCCCTGTCCACCAACTACCACGGCCAGTCAAGTCCCCAGTCCACCAACTACCATGGCCAGTCAAGTCCCCAGTCCACCAACTACCATGGCCAGTCAAGTCCCCAGTCCACCAACTACCACACCCAGTCCAGTCTCTAATCCAGCCACTAACTCCAGTCCAGTCTCCAATCCAGCCACTAAGTCCAGTCCAGTCTCCAATCCAGCCACTAAGTCCAGTCAAGTCTCCAATCCAGCCACTAAGTCCAGTCCAGTCTCTAATCCAGCCACTAAGTCCAGTCAAGT
The DNA here is from genome assembly GCF_029948245.1 of Actinia tenebrosa. Lineage (NCBI taxonomy): Eukaryota > Metazoa > Cnidaria > Anthozoa > Actiniaria > Actiniidae > Actinia > Actinia tenebrosa. The sequence goes on from NW_028292569.1 coordinate 13,710,068, forward strand.
CTCCAATCCAGCCACTAAGTCCAGTCAAGTCTCCAATCCAGCCACTAAGTCCAGTCCAGTCTCTAATCCAGCCACTAAGTCCAGTCCAGTCTCTAATCCAGCCACTAAGTCCAGTCATCAAGTCCCAAGTCCACCAGACACCAAGTTCAGTCAAATTTCCACCCTAACAGATGGCACTTCATGGGATGAAAAAATTGAATCACTAGAAGAAAGTGATATAGTCCAGCTTTTTATGAAAGTAAAAAAGGAACTTGAGGATATCGAGGCTGGCAATGGAAAAAACTGGCGTTTTGACTTATACCAGACAGGTAAAAGTGAGGATAAACCAGAGCTTCGACATAAAGACCTTCCATTCCATGTCCATATTGGAAAGTACACTGATGAACACCACGATATTGTGCTTGACCAACTGCGTCTGAGTTTTCCAGCTGCAAATAATGAGTGCATACTGAAAGTTCTCTTTCCAGAGGCTTTCATACGTATGACCAGAGAGGTTTTAGGTATCCCACTCAGTGAAACTGTTAAGTATCTAAAGTTTGGTCAAAAAAAGAAAAAACCAAAGAAGCGTCAGCTGCCACTAGACCTCAAGACCACCACCAATGTCCCCAAGCCAAAGAGAACTAAAACTTCAGAGGAAGAGGAATGCATCATCACAGGGGTAACAAAGATGAGCAAAGAGTCACAGCACAAAATGAAAAATCCTGAATATCATATAGATGACAGTGATCGAGAAACAATTTTAAAGAATGGATGTTTGACAGATATACACATTGGGAAAGCACAAAATCTGTTGAAAGAAAAACATCCCCATATCCAGGGCCTGCAATCAACAACACTAGGCATTGTTGGGCAATTTGATGTGATATGTGGTGAATTTGTACAAATTCTTCACACTGATTCATACCACTGGTTGTGTGCCAGTAATATCGGCCTGGAAAAACCAAATGTTGTAAACATTTATGATAGTAAATACAATGGAATAAAAATGTTCACTAAAAAGCAGATTGCCTCCTTGCTACACACTCCCTCTGATGAAATCATATTGCAAGTGCAGCCAGTAACCCAGCAAAACAATGGCTTTGACTGTGGTGTATTTTCAATTGCATTTGCAGTTGCTTTATGTAATGGTGTTGATCCGTCAACATTAAACTTCAAGAGGAGAGATATCAGGAGTCATCTGTGGCATTGTTTAACAAATAAGAGCATGGAAATGTTTCCCACGGTTTCCACAAGTTCAAGCAATTCTCCAACTGGACCAATGAAAACTGTGAAAATTCAAATATACTGTACTTGCCGACTTCCATACTCAAGCAAAGACGATATGGTTGAGTGCGTAAGCTGTGCAAAATGGTACCACAAGGAATGCCAACAATTAGTACCAGACAGAGTTTTCAGAAGAAAAAATATGCTCTGGAAGTGCAGCTTCTGTGCACAGGGTTGATCTTTATAATTCATCGTATCTCAGATGAAACATGTCATGTTATTCTTGCTTTTCCTTCTTGCGTTATGTATTAACTGCATGAATTCATGATTGTAACTGGAGCTAGGCTTAAGCTTCTTCATTACTTTTACATGTTCTTTATTAAAAGCTTATAATTGTTCCAACTTGTATCCAATATCGTGTATACAGTACACATACATTCTCAATCTAGGGATAAGAATAAGCCTCAGTATTGTAAATAAAATAAAATCAGTTTCACATTTAATATATGAGACTTAATATGCCTTAGTAATTTTGCTTTGATTTTGTTGCCACATGGTTGTTTGCATTGAGGTAAATATATATGAATGTAATAATCTTATATATTTCATTTTCAGAAGTATTAAGTCTTTCTAATTCAACACAATAGTTACTATAAACGTTTTTATTCTTCTTCTTTATCTTGATATTTGAATTATTAAAACTTTCTATCATTTTGTTGTCCAAAGGGGAGTTTGTTTTTTCTCGGATTTCGATACCGTGCCGCGCCCGGCCATCGCGTAGGAACTCAAACTCTTGCTTACCTTTCCAGGCTAAAATGCCACAATTGCATGGATGGTAAAATATCGATCATGCATTTCTTTTTCTCATTTATATAATCGAATACTTGTCCAGTGTTATGTGTATCCCTACCAGGGATACACGTATCGCTAGGGATCTGGGTACGGGGATACACATATCACTAGGGATCTGGGTACGGGGATACAAAATACTTGGGGATACACATATCACTGCGACACCGTAAAGGACTTTGGGTAGTTACGTTTGTAAAATGGCGGAAGAAGAGGATAAAATTGCTTAGCAATTTTTATTTTATTATAACTTAATAATTATGCGAATCGATAGCGTTTTATACAGTTTTAAGGTAAGATTAGAGCATATTTCAATGTAACCATGTTTGAATTTTTATTTTTAAAGCTGAATTTTGAACAAAAGTTGAAGCAGTAGAATAGAGGAAGTAAATTTATGGAAATAGTTGCGTAAACTAGAGACACGTAGTCAAAAACTGAATCATAATTTTGAGTCTTTTGTCGTGTCGAACTGTAATTGACAGCCCTAATAGACTATTGTCCTGTGATTTATGCTTCTAGCTTTGATACGGCCCCTCGTGAATTAATATTCTGGCTGTAGGGTGCGTACTTTAATAATACTGTAGCTTTAGCATTTCATCAAGCATTATTCAGCTGGTATATTTGTTTGCTTTTCAGGTCTCAAAGACTATGGGAAAGTCTGTAAGGTCTTCATTATGAACCCGATATAACAAAAAGGCATTTTGTTGTACTTGGAATTGTACTGTTTATGGTTTGAAGAGTGTATAAATGTGAAATACTATACTTAAAATTGACATATTTAACCTGATACAAGTTGGTGTGTGTGCTGTATAATGATGGCAGGAGCGATACTGGCAGAACCTCAAGCTATGGCTATTGCAAGGTAAGTTTGGAAACTTATTGTGTTATGTAAAAACAGCTGACTGAAGAACAGCCAGAATTTGATAAGGTGAGAGTTTGGGGCGAGGGCAATGGGGAATGGGGTGGCATTTAAGGTGTCCATCAAGACACTATTCTTGTTACAAATGACTTCAAAGTACTGGCTCAACACTATTATAGATTGGGAAATCAAGGGTAACTGTGTAGCAGTAGTACACTCCAAGGGCAGTGGAACCAGGGGGGCTAGGGTATGCCCCCCCCCCCCCCCCACGAAAATTTAGGAGGGTGCCTGGCCCCCTACGAAATATTAGTTCTCAGTCATAGTTCTACGGCCATGCATCTGCAATCAAACAAAACAGCGGTCATTATCACAAAGCGTTACATATAATATTTCTGTGCCCCCCCCCCCCCCCCCAAATATTTCAGCTTCCGCCGCCCCTGCACTTGCTTCTCACCTCTGGGGTCTTAGATTTGATTGCTCAACTTTGCATTGGATATGAATAGAGTTGGTTAGGTTGGTTGGCTGTTTTACTCCCAGTATCTCAGTGATATACAATTTGGGCCGTGAAGAAAAATTAATGATATTTTCACATCTTGCACTGGCAGAACACCTGAAGAATTAGGAAGAAAAAGTCATTCCAAAGATGAACATGGCATTGGTAAGACACAAAATCTTGGGGTTTTTTTAATGGTACAGTATTATATATTTTTCACTTGTAAGCAAAATTAGAAACTAATATCCTTATATTGATTTGGATTTCTCTATAAAAAGTTATTTATTCACACATATCTTATTCCCAGACATTGAGACCCTGTTGTTATTTGATTGAAAATGAATATTTTTCTAGATTACCGAAAAATACCAAGATCAAGCGGTGATGGCATGGAGCACAGTGGAAATGGAACAGAACGCACAAACCACCCCAAGAATGTCCAACAATCTCATCATATTTACAAGGCCCATAAAGGGAAAAAGGAATCAGTTCAAATGTTTGTTACTAGGCAAGAAGAACAACAAAGGGAACAAACTTTATCTAGTATATCTGAAGCGTCAGATAGACAAAAATCTGAAACTGACTATTCAAGAAAGACAGTTCATAAAATTGAAAATGATTATAAACACTTTCAAGAGATTCACAGGAGGAAGGATCTACCAGATATATCAATGCTTGTGCAGGAGAACGAAGAAGAATTTCTGTCGGTAAATAAAACTATGTTAAAGGAACAAGAGAAAGAACTAGATGATCATGGCTCGGAGATTGGGCTTATGTTGTCAGATCTTGATTATCCAATGCCAGAGAATGAAACATTTAATACTATCACTGATGAATACAGGGAAGACATGGACAATAATAGAGATAGCAAATTCTCCTACACTGAGATGCAGGGCGTGATCAGGGATCTTGAAGAAAGAAATGCAAAACTTGTAGAGGAGAAGACAAAACTATGTGTACAACTGGGGCTTCAAACACAGGTGAAGATATCCTATCAATACAGATTTACATTTCAAGTTTTGTATTGTTGTGAAATTTCTCCCTATATTGGGTTACCTGTGGTCAGTAAACCACAAGAAGCCCACTCAACCCAGATAGGTTCATTAAAATATATATCCAAAATCATGGTGATATTATCTACAAATTGCTAAACATTTCATGCTAGTTTTGGTTTTGTTCAGATCACCTATTTAATTGGGCTTCCTGTGGTAATTAAACCTCAGGTAACCCATTTAGTTTGTTTAATGGTATTTCTTCCTTTTATTTGCACAGGTGAATTCTGACATTAAAAAACTATTGGTTGCTGCAGTTGGAGATGATTTAGATAACAGGTAAAATTTTGGATTCTTTCAATTCATCCATTCTTTTATTATTCATTCACTTCTTATCTTATTTTCATTGTTTTTTTCGGCATCCTGAGAAAACAGATGGTACCTTTCACAGGGGATGGGGGAACGAAAGTTTGTCTGTTTTCTAAGGCTATTGATTTATTCTTACTTTTAATTTTTTTTTTTTTTTTTTTTTTTTTTTGGAATAGCTTGGAGGGCATATTGATGAAAAATGCTCAGAGTGCTGTAGAGATAAGGCACTGGAAGACTCTATCAGAAGAATATGCAGAGGAATCAGACAAGCTTGCCATAGAATGTGATGTGTGGAGAACTAAATTCATGGCCAGCAGGTAAGCTAAACATCGATGATGGTGCTTAATAGGAAGATAGTGGAAATTATTATCATTCTACCAGTTTGGCCACTAATTTCAGTGTCAAAGAATATTCAGCAAACCTCTTTCCTAGATATTGAATAGATTTTCCAAGGTTTCCCTTGTGGGCCTTTTCTTTTCTTTTCTTTTCTTTTCTTTCTTTTTCTTTTATTTATTATTTATTATTTATTATTTATTTATCTATTTGTAATTGTAGCCATAACAACATCAACTACAATGCGATGGAGTAGGGTTATTTTTCATGGTTGTAACAAATCCTGTACCATAACATTTTCACAGTGGTTTGAGCCATGCCTTATGTTAGGATTGAACATGAAGTGAAATCCTTTTTTTATAGGATGATGTCAGATGAATTAACAAGCTGGAGAACAACTCTTTATGCTAAATACAAACAGACACAAAATGCCTTACAAAGAATTTTGAATGAAAGAGCAGAGCTAAAGAAACACTTAATTACAACTAAAAGGTAAACAAAACGAGATATTCTCTCCTTAATCCCATCACTTTTGTACTAAATTTTCTTTCTTTTCTTCATTCCCATTTCCAGCCCCACCTTTCTCACATTCCCTTCCATTCCCATTCCCATCCCCTCCCATTTACCATTAGTCAGAAATCAACATTGAAAGTCAAAATTCCAAAAAGAGAGAGTGTGTATTTTCCAGCTTACATATGTCATATCTGTCCAAGAAATTGCTAGTTGACCATTCTTAAAACCTATTCTGTAACACTTGAATAATTTTTCTCTTCTTAGGCTTCTCCATTCGCTTGGATATCTTATAAAAAGTGGCAATAGCTCATACAAAAGTACAGAAATACTTGATGAAGCCCACAGCACACATCAACAAAGTGTTCTGGAGCTGGCGTCAATAACTAGTTGTCTGGTTCATGATTTAGCAGTACAGGTACAGGATTTGTTCAGCAGTTCATCAATCCCAGCTGAAGCACTTTCATTAACAGAGGAAGCAGAGAAGCAAACTGTAGAGCCTACTCCTGCTGAGAAATTTGCTATCCAAGTAAGTTCCTTCTATTTTTTTCGTTTCTTCTGTCATTTATTCCTTGATTAATATTCCTTGCTTTAATTTTTTTATTCATTCACTTGTTCCTTCATCCATTCATTCCTTTCTTCCATCCATCCATCTTATCTTTCTTCTCTCCTTCATTCCTTTGCTTGTTCCTTCATTCCTTCCTTTCTTCCTTCCCTCCTTCCTTCCTCTCTCTTCTATCCATTTCCTTTCTTTCTTCTTTTTTCCATCCTTCCTTTCAATTCCCTCCCCATTAAATATGTCCCTAGTTAATTCTTATGTTCTACTCTTCAGGTTCTTTCATCTGATGTTGAACTCCACACAGAAGGACAACAAGAAGAAAGCACAGTGATGAAGAGAATGGGCAAGCAGTACATTGGGAACAGCTACCAGAGTAGACTAATGACCAACAGCTTTAGAGTGACATTTGACTGCTGTGATAGATGTAAAGGCGCAGTTGTAGTAGTTTAGTTCCTCAAAATTGTATAGAAAATATCCATAACTCTATCTATTGATAAGGAAGCTTGAATTTCTTAGGGTTGAGAAGGCCTAATATATATGTATATATATATTCTTTTGGGAAAACTCCAACACGAGCATTAAACACTTTTAAAACTTTATTTCCTTGGGGGGAGGGGGTAAGGTTTTTATGGCTTGGACCATGAGGGGGAAAGAGCTTACTTCTTTTACTTTCTTGAGAAATGAAGAAATTTGAGTACTTTACCACTCTAACGCTTAGGTCAATCATCAAACTTCAAATGACCCAAACCTAATATTGAAACAATGGATAAGGGGGTCTTCTGCGATTAGTCATTAGGTTTGGCTCATGTGAAGTTGGACATGAACCTTAGTCTAAGCTATTGGGTTTATGGGGGAGGGGGTTAGGTGATTTATGATCCCTTCTATGGGGAGGGGTTTGGGATTTTCAAGGAGCAGGGACTCTACTGTCAGGGGGTGGGGAGGGTAGATAACTCAATAATACAAAACACTTTCTCATAATTTTCTAGTTTTTACTCCAGAATTTTTGAATGAATGGAATAGGATAAAATAGAATGGGATGGAAATATACACAGTGAACAAACAATATCAAAAAAATACTTTTATTTATTTTCATAAAATGTACTAATTATATTTCAATTAATTTAGGCAGGATATATTTACAGTAGGATAAACAAATGACATACATGTTAAAAACCTTAAATTGTAAGATTTTTATTTATTGTAACGAAGACTTAATTAATTTCCCCTAAGTATTTATAAGGGCAGCCGTGACTTACAAATAATTTTACTATTTACAAAATATACAGTCATAATAATTATAGGAAAATAATGTAAGAAATGTTTTTAGAAGTAAACTGTTTGCATCATTTTGATCTTGCTTTCTATGATATCCTTCAACCATTTTTCTCTGAATCTTGATTTTCCAGGTCTGTAGAATATTTTTTTAAAGCCAGTCAAAAGTTTAAAGTACGAGTAGATACTGTTATGGGGAGGGAGGGGGGTCATTTAGCTCAAGGTGGCACACAAAAGAATTCCAGTCATGGCACTTTTACAATTAAAACTCATCGTAACGAAGAAATCTTTCCACAAGCACATGGCCAAACCACAACACAACGACAATGCAGCCACACTGCAAACCCTGCCAATACCCCTGAACCAAATGGGCTCCCCCACAGTTTTTAAAATGCAACTATGGAGAGGGGTCAGATTCATTGTATGGTATATCGTACCAGTTGATTCCCACTGCTCCCCTTCTTTAAAAAATGGTTGTTCCATTACACATAAAATAATGGCAAGAATAGATAGTAGGATTACCTGTGTACAAGTCGATGGCTTTCAAAAATATAATATACTTCTATTGGAAATGACTGAAAAATAGGATTAAGATGCATCAAAAAATAATATATTTTAACTTCATCAATAATAGAAATAGACTGAATAGGCTTGTGCATAATGTTTTCCCATATCAGAATATTTTTCATTCTCTTCACAGTTATTCAAGACAACCCATATCAGAATATTTTTCATTCTCTTCACAGTTATTCAAGACAACAATTTCATTCTAAACTATGATTATCTGAGATTGTAAGTACTTAGCGGTGATTGGCTAAATTTCTTGTTTCCACGGCAACCACTTAACTGATTATCTGAAACTGTGAGTGCTTGGCTGTGAGTGTGTCAATTTCTTGTTTCCATAGCAACCACTAAATTATTATTATTTGAGATTGTGAATACTTGGCTTTCAAAGAAGCAATGTTTTTTTTCAACTTACCTTTGGCTTAAATTTACTAACTTCCAGAGTAAAATACACGCATGCCGTAGCCCTAGGGATTGGTTTTCTTCTAGTTGGAATACTCCATTTTACTGCATACCGATAACGTTTACTATAAGGATGGTCCTCTTCTCTAAGGAAGTCGATACAATATAACCAACTGCTATCTCGTTCCCATGTCTAAAAAACAATAGCTGAGTAGTATTAGGTGTCTGACTATTTACAGTGTGACTACACCAACCAAGGCCACCCAGACAAATGTGGTTTCCAATAGTGCAGTTCTCTTGATTGTGCAATTTTGGACATAGCAGCAAAATTGTACCATATGTTTATTTGTACATATATTGCATTACATTGCAGTAGCATAATAAAGAGCCAGGGGCATAGTGAGATTGCAATTAGCAGGAGGGGGGGGGGGGGGGGGGGGGCAATGTACAATTTTTTAGCCAAATCCAAAGCAAAGAGTTTTATCTCAGCCACGTCACATCATGGTACTGCTTGAGCTGTCAATTATTTCAGTTAGTGCACCCCCTTTCCCATGCTGTCTATGGCATAATAAGATAAGATGGTTGGTTTAGCACTAGCCAAATCTTAACACTGTAAAGTTTGCTACTTTCATGATTTGCTACAATAGCTGGTCTTACAGTCTTGCACCCTAAACCCCCCTTACAATGGCAGGTGGGGGGGGGGGGGTAGAGTGCCATTGTAAAGTGGGGGGGGGGGGGGTGTGGTAAGTGTGTTCACGTCTCATAATCTAAACTCAAAGAGCAAACTTTCTTTTTTTCTATTATGAAGATTAAAACACTCTAAAATCTCTTCCCAACTTGGTTACATGTAGGATCAGTTCATATATATTCACCTTAATAAATTCTTCAACTTTTTCAAGTCCACCAGTTACAGTAAAATTGTCTGCACTCATCCAATTGATATTAGGTATAAATGCCCCTGTTTCAGGATCAACAGTACCCTTTTCTTCTTCCTGGTTTGCTTGTCCTTCAGGAGATTCGTCTTTCTGTTCAGCGATTCCTACGTTCACTCTCAACCTTTTCATAGCATTGTCGATGGCTTCGTCTACGATCTGGTGAGCTTCTTCTTCGAATATCTCCTCCTGGCTTCGATTTCCCGGCACTATTGTTTTATGTGAAGGCTGTTTTGAAGTCATATTTACGTTATTTATTGTCTTAAAGGAGAAAATCGGTGACTTTTTCAGAGATTTTTGACAGAAATGCGAATATTTTGCTTCCACTTGATACACGTTACCATAACAACATTACCAGCCAAATCACGCATGCTCTTGAGCACAAAACAGCTGATCACTTAACCCGCGGGCTCACATTAGTAGTACTCAGTCCTACTCGGTTAACCCAGTTAAAAATATTGAATTCTTTCAGGTTGTTTTATTCACTTTTCCAAAAGCAAGACAAAATTTTGAAAGCTGTACTGAAGGTATTTTATAGCTTCAGCTGCGGTAACTGCTTCCTTACGAGCCTTTTTGCTATTTTAGTACATATTTCTGGTGTTATTTTAGTGATTTACCCTCGACTGGGAACGAGGTAAAAAAGAGGGCATCAGATGACAGAAGATCAAATTGTGCATAACGACCTCTTCCAGTTCAGAAAGTTGATTTTGCATCTCTTTTGAGAGTAAAGCTTATCAGTTCCGGGTTCGCTTTGCACTCGAGGACAGATGTAGCACATCCCTTCGAAGTCAGGAGCTTTTGAGATGAATATCCGGGACGATGCGTCGTGGTATCATGGCTCTCTCTCTCGTGAAGAAGCTTTAAATACTCTCATAAAACACGGGAAAAGAGAAGGTTTATTTCTCGTACGAAAAAGCCATACAGTACCGGGAGACTACGTACTTTCGCTTTGGAATTGCAATCAAGCATTGCACTTCCAGATTCAATGCAGAGGAGATATTTATTTCTCGATTGACGACGGTCCAGTTTTCCATGGTTTAGATTCATTGATAGAATATTACAGAGAAAATGCGGACGGCTTGCCCATACGTTTAGTCCAAAATTGCGCTGGCAGCCCTCCCCCAGCCTCGGCAAGAAAACATGGAATTCAGACCCGTTTACACCAAGCTTGCATGGACAGAAATGAAGTTTTAGTACGTAGACTTTTGAGAGAAAACCCTCTGGATGTGAATGCTCGAAATGAAAATGGAAGGACACCTCTACACCTAGCGGCGCTCGTAGGTGATGATGAAATAGTATTTTTATTATTACAATGTAATGCTGATCCAAGATGTCGAGATAATAATGGTCATACTGTATTAATGGTAAGTATAGGCCTTCCTCTAAGTCTAATGAGAAGCATCCAAAGTATAACTTAATAGTTTATTTGGGGTGTGATCGTGAGCCAGCCTCTAATATGCTCTACACGGTATCTGTCTCAACATGTTCGAACTCTCAAGGAAGTGCCAAATAAATTTTTGAACGAAAGATTGACCTTTGTTGTTTTTAGGATGAACTTCAGAGGATCGAATTCTACAGGATTTTTTGTTCTCACTTGTCATAAGATAACATAAAATGGTTTTCTTGTTGTTGGCTTTCCTTTTGTTGACATACCTTTGAAAGTGGATTGCACTATTTAGTCTTGCATGAGTGAGTCATTGGAATGACGTAAAACAAAAGAAATTCGATCATAATACGATCAATAAATAATCACAGTTTAAAGACCTTCACAAGAGCTGACCTTCAACATTTAACCTTGTACATATCACTCTTTGATCAAGTTTTTCAAATTTACCCATCAAAGCATCCTGGGGTATTACAGGGATTTCTGTATTCTACTTTCCTAGTGGGAATTTGAAAAATATCTATAGATATAAATTAACATTCTTGTGTGCGATGAATCCTTCTTTTGACCATTTTTGGAATGTTACTGCCTTACGAAGCTATTCTCTTTTCCCCTCACCTCTCCCCCATTTTTAATTTGATTTTCCATAGTTTGTTTTCGACCACTCGATTCCAAAGTGGAAAAATATTTAATAATAAAATAATAAAAATAAAAAATTAAATACATTGAATAAATTTGAACAGAATAGTAGGTAAAGCATGTCCCTTTAACCAAAAATGGCTAGCAGTCTTACTGCTCCTGGGATTCAGTGCTTGTCGTAAAACATTATTAGAGCTATAAATGATACTTATTCATTTATCTCATGATTGAGGGTCATTTGTAGTACAAATTGCTAGTCTTTGTCAGGCGATCGTATTGACTGGATGGTTATTATGGAGTTTAAATTGGTAATTTACTTACTTTTTTTTTTTGTCTTCTTTTTCATTTCTTGTTAAGTGTGCATGTATCGCAAATCACCCATCAACATGTAAAATTCTTGTTCAACAAGGAAGAGCAAATATCCAAGATAGGTGTACGAACACAGGATGTGTTGCACTTCATGAGGCTGCATCCAGAGGTTACACAGACTGTTGTCAAACACTAATTGAACTAGGAGCCCCTCTTCACCCAAGAACCGCAGAAGGAGATACTCCTCGGGACCTGGCATTGAGACATGGTTATGTACAGATTGCCGACATGATAGATAATTATCCATTACCACCTCCTAAAACTAGTGCTTGTTTGTGGCTACATGAACACCTTGACAGGAAGGTAAATTCATATTTCATATTTCTGATAGTGGAGTTTGTTGGCACTCTTCCTTGATTTGAGGTTTCTTTCCAGGTTCTCAGGCGTTTCTCTCTTCCCGAAACCCAAAACACTAAACTTCAATTCATTAAGCCCCGTTTACACTAGTGATTTTTGCAGTGATTTTTTTGTGATTTTGCCCATAATAAATAATGGTAAAGAATTTACTTGTAAAGTTTATTTCAGGATACCAAGATTTTCCTAGACGAATGTCTCTTTTGAAGGATGAGACAAAAGATTTCATATTTCCTAAAAATTGCCACAAAAATCACAGCAAAAATCACAGCGAAAATCGCCACAAAAATCACTAGTGTAAACAGGGCTTTAGAGATTTTGCATCGTCACCTGAGGGCGGCCATATTTAGATGGCAGGAACAATACAATCGTTTTATATAACAAAGAATTTAATTCCAAAGAGCAAAGAGATTTTATTGTTCTGTCATTTAACTACAGGCAGCCCAAGTTGTATTATGGTCAGTGGGGCATGTGATGATGCAAAACCTCTATCTGGAAGTCTTATTTCACTGACTTTGATCAGACTGGATGTTGTTACAGGGTTGTCTTAGGCAGCCCGGTGAACAACTGAATGGCTGGTTATCTGACATTTAGAATTGGAAATTATTTGGTCAAATCTTTGTCTTTCTGGTCTTTTTGACCAGTAACACTGAGCCAGAAACAGGGTATGCTCAAGGAAAAACTGATTTGGCCCTCTTTTACTCCGACCAAGGACTAGTGTCCGAAACGTCAGTAAGTTTTTTTATCTTTTCACGGTGTATAATTTACCTTTTTATCATTACTGTTTCATTAGAAACACCGACGCAGATCACACTAGTTTTTAGCTAGTTATATCTTCTTATTTGGCCTGTGATTGACTTATCAGCTACTATCTTTATCCTACTGTACTTCACACGCATTACTGATTAAAGACATCTCTAAATAAGCTTGAAAGAAATTGATTTTTAATTGATAATATGTTGAATACTTTTGCAGGGATCTTTGGATCTCTTTCAAAAGTGGGGAATGAAGGATGGCCAGTTTATAATCAGACTAAGCACCAGAGATCATGGATATTATGTATTGTCCCTTGTATTAAGTAAACTAGTATATCATTATCAGATCAAAAGTAGGGTAAGTATGAAGCCTTACTGCAATGTGCGATATTATGCAATCTGCCTTACTGCACTGTACAAAATTATGCAATCTGCCTTACTGCAATGTGCAATATTATGCAATCTGCCTTACTGCAATGTACAAAATTATGCAATCTTGGTAGTTGCTAGTCGCCTGTTGGAATTTGTTTTTTCACTGCCACCAGTCAAACTCATAAAAAGGTTCCAAATGATTTATTTGACTGACAGCAGCAAAGAAATTAATTTCACAGCAAGCCGTTGAAATGTCTGAAAATTGAGAATCACATTAAGTCTCTTTTATTTACGCGATCCATGCGAGTACAATGGGGGAAAAGTCCATTCCAGAGGAAAAGATTTTAGTATAATGTTCTAGCAAGTAGAATCAGTATATTTAAGTCCTTTATTTAAAAATCTGTCTGTGTTGTGTTGTATTTGCAGTCTGATCGATGGTTTTACATCGATGATGGTCCATTATTTGAAACACTACCACATGTGATCGACCACTACAGTAAATATGCTGATGGGCTGCCTGTGTTATTGCAGTTCTCTATCCCCCCAGATGGAAAGCCACCAGTATCATTAGCCTTAAGACCTCCACTACAAAGAAGTAGCTCAGTGGTGAGAACATGGTCTATAAATTGTATCGAAAAAATTTGAACTTCTAAGGGACTGGTCGTACAGTAATGAGTGGGAATAAAAACAGGTTGTGGTCACACAATATTATTTTGAACTTCTGAAAAGGGATGGGCTGTATATGAAAATGTACATTAGGGGTGGGTCATTTTTCATTTCCTGTATGGAAACTTAACCAAAAAAAAAGCTCCTTCAAATCCAGTTTTACCCACCCCCCCACCCCCCACCCCCTTCCCTACTTTTTTTTTCTAGAGAGAAAAAGGAATTGGCTTTAAATGGCAGGTCAATCATTATCCATCCCTCATTAGAGAGAAGAGTTATTTCCAGTGGGTAAGGAGGGATCTGAAGAGGGCATATTGTGTAGTTCCAGAAAAAAAACATCCACCTCCCCCACAGAGGGGGATTGGAATTCCAAATATGTATGGAGGAGCCTGGGGAAGGTATATTTTGTAGTTCCAGAAAAGGTCTCCAGAAAGTATCCCTACCACCTGCATGGAATTCCCAAGGGGTAAAAATATTTGTATAGGAAATCGCGCAATCTCGAGTACAATTTGGAAATTAATAGACATGAGTAATGTTTTGAAAGTTCTTGTAATTGCATGAGCCTTTAGGCAAGTGCAATTAAAGAACTTTCAAAACATTACGAGTGTCTATTAATTCCAAATTGTACGAGAAGATCGTGCGATTTTTTGTTTATAGTTCACTCAACAAAATTTCAGTAAAAAATGCAAAGCGACGCCGTTCATCTTTGTCTATTCAGTCCATCACGCAACTGAAATGCATAAAAAAGATTAGTTCTTATGGCTTTAAGATTTTATTTATGTTTTTTAAGTACAAAATGATAGAAAATAATTGTTTTGACATTGTTTTGGCCGTGTTGCCATAGCGACTTAATTCGGTACTCCTACGGAGTACAATTAACGCTATAATTGTACTCCTCTCGACCAATCAGAGTCGAGTTATTTTGTTGAGTGTACTATAAAGAATAAAATTAAAAATGGCAGGAGACAATTTTCCGTATTTCAAGCCCTTTTAGTTATTGTAATATCAGTCACCATCTTTTCAGATTTTCCACTTTGTCAGTCATAATAAATATTGTTTTTCGATTTTTGATTTGTTATCACCTTATCTTTCTTTTACATTTTGTTTTTCAGGAAAATGTAATTGATAGTATGCCATCTCGACAAAATGTTACTGAGTCCAAATCTCGGCTTGGCCGGTCCTCCAGTCAAGGATATCCCCAACCCCCTCAAGATGTTCTACCACTACCTATACCTCCACTGTCAAACCCACTGCCCAGACCACCAGTAACATCTGATAGACGATTCCCTCCCCGTCTGCCACCGGGGAGTCAACCTCAACCACCTCCAGACTCTACAGGTGATTTCTTTATTAAATATTGTTAAATATCAATTTTTATGTACTGTTTAATAAACGAGCAGGAGTATTTTATCGGGTATAAAACACGAGGTGCAACCGAGTGGATTTAGACCCGATAAAACACGATCTGCGAGTTTATTAAATGGCTTAAAAAACTCATGATGCATGTTCTCATATTGTACAGAATTCTTTACGAAATGAACCAAGTTTGATAGAGAAAATCCAAGTTAAAGTTTATGCAAATGGAGACGAATTTATATGAGATATAAAACCTCCTTCACGGTCATGATTTCTATTGTGTTTCCTTCATGAATTATTAATGAGTTTTTAAATTAAATTGATATTAGTCAATTAATTTAATTTTTAAGTAAGGAATATAAAATATGCTTGCATGTCTCTGTACTGTGATAAAAACATGCTTGGAGCTGTAGAGCATGAAAGAAACAAGCTTAGGAACATGAGGCATAGCCGAGTGTTACTTTTGCTTTTAGAGTGCTTTGCAGCTCCCATGGTGTTTACACATCACAGTACAGAGACATAAGCATCGTTTTATATGGCTTTTGTGAATTTTGTTTAGCAACTTTGAGTGAGCGTGTCTCTCTTTTCTGATGTAAACACAGTTTTATCATCATTGTTGTCATCATCGTCAATATCTTCGTCTTTGTCATCATCATCATGTAATCATCATTATCATCATCATTATTATTTTTCATTACTGTCATACTAGAGTTTTATAGACACTAGTGACACATGTTTGAGTTATTATCTGCTCACAGCAATAAAAATAATGGTAATGTCTACAATTCTGATATCTAATCAATACTATTAATCAATCCTCATTTTCTTAAACCTATTTAGGGCATTTATCAATAATGAGTTGTGCATCTCATAATCTTTATTTTTTCTTACCAGCATCTGAAGACAAGTCACC
Source organism: Actinia tenebrosa (assembly GCF_029948245.1). Lineage (NCBI taxonomy): Eukaryota > Metazoa > Cnidaria > Anthozoa > Actiniaria > Actiniidae > Actinia > Actinia tenebrosa. Next base: position 13,726,210 of record NW_028292569.1, read on the forward strand.
AATGCCGACACAACACACCCTAATCAACAGGGAAGACCTTGAGCTTGGTTCTGAGTTAGGACAAGGGGAATTTGGATCTGTTCTCAGAGGAGTTTGGAAAGATCCCAAAGGAAAAAAGGTTTGCTTAAATTTTTTTATAAGTCAAAGCAAATAACCGTGCTCCAATGCTGACACCATGACTTAATGAATAATTGCATCCAGAAAAAGATAAAAAGAGGAGTTAAACTGTCGTCTAGTCTGGTAATTATTATGTTATTGTAAGTGTATAAGTGCGTAGGGATGCGCCTCGCCAGGACCTCGAGTCCATTTGCTTGCCCTTCATCACACTTGTTTGCTTTTGTATTTATTTATTTTTTGTAAGTCAAGTGTGATGAAAGCCTCTAAATAAAAAATAAATATAATATATCAGTCTATGAAAATGTGCCACAGACACAGGCCTTGGCAAGAGGGTAGGAGAGAGCTGAAGCAACCCTGGCCCTGTGATTTTGAGATGGAGTTTTTAAGAACATGGGCCTTGCTCACACAGCACCAGTGTTGACTGGAAAAATAGATTTCCTAAAGCTTAGATTCACATTCAAAAAAAATAAATGCAGGTTGAACTAAAGTGATGTACTGATTTCTTTCCATATTTTTAGACTCCTGTTGCACTCAAAACATTACATCCTGAAAAAATTGCCCATGGAGAACAGGTAAGGAATATATCCTTTAATTGACTACACACATAGTTAATTAGTCAATTAACTATGCTACACATTATCAAGGGCACTTGAAAAGCCCTTGAAAATAGGGGAAAACGCCAAAACTCCTGGAATACTCCTCGAATTTAGTACAAACTTAATGTTATTTCAAACTTACCTTTTAAAATAAATAATGATTAAAATTCATTGAAGAGTTTCTGGTTGCTTGTTTAGTGGTTGGTTGCGTGACATGCTCATTTTTTATCTAAGCTTGTGGTCCTGGCTGAATTAGCTGTGCTTTAACAATGAAGCAATGTTTAAAACCACATTCTAATACAAAAAACTTTGTCCTTGAAAATCAAATTTTTGTGCTCGAAAAGTGCTTAAAAAGTCCTTGAATTTTGTAACGAGAAAGTAGCATGAACCCTATTGGAGCTATTTGACCTATTGGACCTTTTTCAAATTCATAGAATACCCACTGTGTCCCTTAATTACAGATTCATTTACTCAGATCTATCCTCCTTTCAGTGCTAAAATAAAGCATGCTCAACTTAAATACCAATTCAAATATTTCCACAGAGCTTATCAACAACACATGAATATTCTACACCAAGATACAGGCTTACCCTGAGCAGTAGGGAACTCCAAACTGGAGTATTCCCCTAAGAATCATTTCTTTGTTTCATGGCAATACTTGAGAATATGCATTAATATGGATGAAATTTGAACAAGAAGTCTTATAAGCCTTTTCATAGTTTAAGAATCGATTCCACTGCGCATGCGATTTTATCCCGATTCCTCAACTTCTTTTGTCTAAACCTTCTTTTGTTCTTGATTAAACAAAAGAAGGTGAGAAATTTGGGATAAAATCGCATGCGCAGTGGAATCGATTCTTAAATTATGAAAAGGCTTATTCCCTAAAGAGGTTTGCAATGGGAAATGTTATTCCATTACATTTACATCTGTCATTATTTTGTAAACTCAAAAACCCATATTTTTAAGTTTTCGAGAATAATAGCTAAATTCTAATTATTGCATTTAGTGGTTAACCAATATTTTCCTGAAATTATGTAATTCTAGGAATTTCTTCGAGAGGCCCGTGTTATGTATGGCTTAAACCACCCATGTATTGTGTCTTTGATTGGCGTTTGTCTTGGACCTCCTCTTATTTTGGTAGGTATCTAATATTTTTTAGTCAAATTTAACCAGGGGTCTGTCATCAATGCTGCATTCTGATTGGATTAGCTACTAGTAGGCTATAAGTTATACCCTACTTGTAGCCAAAAGTGCTTCTGTTTTTGAAAACCAACACATTAAATTTAACTTTAATTCAAATTCAATTGTTTGCGTCTTTATATTAAATATAAATATTCATATCAAATTTTGACCGACTAGTTGGATTTGACCAAAACAATAGTCCCCTTCACAGTTCCATGCGCCATATTGAAAGGTAGCCATGCCTTTGCATCGAAGCGAGATGAACAGTCAGCTTGCAATGATAGAGACATGTGAATAATATTGTCCAAGATGTTAAAAAAGGTGCAAAGGTGCTGCAAGCTCACCATTCATCTCGCTTTGATGCAAAGGCACAGCTACCTTTCAAGATGGCGCAGGGAACTGTGAAAGGGACTATTAGTCCTCTTGCCCTCATGACCTTCGTCAATAGCCCATGAGGCCAAAGGCTGAATAGCCCATTCTGGCTCGAGGACTAATTGCTAAGTAGAAATTGGTATAAACTCCGAGCTCCATGATCACCCTGCCTAAAACTGCTTTGACTTTATTTCACATAGGTTCAAGAACTAGTTGCAATGGGTGCTCTTTTAGACTACTTGATAGACCACCAGTCTGAAATTACCCCTAGGGACCTTAAGCTATGGGCAGCTCAGATAGCATGGGGAATGATGTACCTTGAGAAGAAGCGCTTTGTCCATAGAGATCTGGCAACCAGGAACATACTGATGTCTTCTAAACACCAGGTAGGGCAAAGTGAATTTTTTCTGATTTATTATTATTATTATTATCACAAAGAAATCCTTTTATAGCTCTCAGGATCTAGTATTCATGACTAAAAATGTTGTATTTGTGTTTTGTTTTTCAGTTGAAGATAAGTGATTTTGGTCTGTCCAGGGCTGTAGGATCAGGTAGTGATTACTATAAAGCCTCGCAAGGAGGAAGATGGCCAGTTAAATGGTAATTAACCTCATTAGAATAATACACTTTGTTAGCATGCTGTTGAAATACCAGATTTGTCACCCATTCACCCTTCTCAGGCTATAAATTTACCCATCCATCCATCCACCTCACCATCCAACTGCCCCACCCATTTATCAATCCATCTACCCATCCATCTATTCACCTAACGATCCACCTTTGGCGCCCAACGATCCTCCATCCGTCAGTCCGTCCGTCCGTCAATCCATCCATTCATCCGTCCATCCATTCATTCATCTATTCACCTAACAATCCACCTTTGGCACCCACCCATCTGTCCTTCCGTCCGTCCTTCAGTCCTTCCATCCATCCATCCATCCATCCACCCAAACAACCCACCCACCCAACCATCCACCCTTCTACCTATTCACCTATTCCATGCATCCACCCATTCCTTTATTCATCCTTTTATTCTCCACGCATTTATTCATTTATCCTTCACAAACATTTTTCTTAAACCCATTATCCAGAATTTTATCTTTCCCATAACTGTATCCATCCTATTTCATCCCCTTAAGGTATGCACCAGAGTCTATAAACTATGGTACATTTTCTCACAAGAGTGATGTCTGGAGTTATGGAGTAACGCTCTGGGAAATGTATTCCTTTGGTCAGTTACCATATGGTGAAATGACTGGTGGAGAGGTGGGTATACCCCTTTTCACCTCATACACCCCCTTTACCAAATTATTCTGTGTTTATTATTCAGGGTTCGTGATACTCCTTGAAATCCTTGAAAAGCCCTGGAATTCAAAACCCAATTTTAAGTGCACTTGAAAAGTCCTTGAAAATAGCAAAGTTGCTGGATAATGCTGTCAAAATAGTTCTTGAATTTGTTACAGTTCCTTTCTACTATGATCAGCTACTTTTTTTGACAATTTCTTTTTGTTATTGTGATTGTGACTTTGCACCAAGAGGATCACTTATATGCTATTTTCCATCACGTTAATAATTAATAATATCAAGTTTTCAAAATCTTTTTTTAAATCAAAATTTATATAAAAATCATTAATGATGTGTTAGTTTTTCCTGTAAATCGTTAAGATAAAATTCCCAAGCAAAATTGATCCTTGAAAATTGTAATTTTGGACCTTGAAAAGTCCTTGAAAAGCCCTTGAATTTTGTGGTGAAGATGAAGCACAAATCCTGATTATCGTAAGTTTGCCACGAGGCAGATCTAGGGGAAGTTTACTGGGTGCCTTTGAAACCCCTCTTCCTTCCCATGAACCACTTGAAAACATGGAAAATAGCTTCCCAGATAATGTAAAATTGTAATATTGACATACGAATAATATCCCGTTTCAGGGATCGTGAATCCCCCAGTACTTATTATTATGATACAGTATTATGTCCATCCACTGCTTACATGTATAATAATTTCAAAAAAAAATGTTGTTGGTTGAAGAACTGGAATCTGAAATCTGAGAAATTTGCTAGTACAGGTCACTGCTCTAAGGGAGTAGCATATATTGATTTAACTTGTTGCAAAATTCACAGTTTGCAGCCCACAATTTATTCTTTCTCAGATTTTTTCAGTTTTCATATTTCCAACTGACAATGTTTTTTGAAATGAGTATGTTATGCCCAAAATTACCTTGTTCTAGGTTTAATTTAATTTTTGCCTTTTCTTCATCTTTCTAGGTCATTAAATTATTAGAAAATGAAGGCAAAAGGCTTGAGAGGCCAGATGCTTGTCCAGAGCATGTGTACAAATTGATGTTAAGATGTTGGGACCTCAAGCCTGAAAGAAGGCCAACTTTTGAAGAGCTGCATAACACATTCAGTACAGATCCATTATATGCCGATGTTCGTGTGGCAAGAGGCAAACCAAGCTGAATGCATATAATTTAGTTCTTTTTCAAAGTGATATTATTCCTATAATTAGAATTGTAAAAACTGCAGAGAGTTAATGCTACTATCATTTTAATGTCGTAGCTAGCTAAGCTTAGGGTCAAGAGTCAAGGGTCATTTAGTGGTATGGACCTCACCTCCCACTCCTGGGTTAATTTCATTGGGTTCAATACCTGGAGTCCGCCCTGGGGGAGTGTAGGATGGGGGGTTGGGTGTGGTCATCGGAAATTTTCAAAAATACCCCTAAAAGATACCTGAATTCCTTTAAAAAGGGCATAGTTGGGAGTTTTTTTACCCTTAATAGATACCCTAAAAGATAAAGAGAAATGCCAAAATTCTAAATTTCAATTTTATCACCCTAAAAGATACCAAATTGCTAATTATTACCCCTAAGAGATGCTACAAATTTACCCGATATTTTTACCAGGGAGTCAACCCCCTGGGGGCACAGCATGACATGTGAATTGAGTTTGTTGAGACTAGACCACAGACATGCAGAGAATCGATGCATTCTCCCAACAGAGGTTTTGCACCATCACTTGCTGGTGCCCATAATATAGCTTGGATTTTCTTTGGTCAGATTACAGAATGATAAAATCCCTTTGCTCTCAGGAATGGAATTCTTTCTCATGTAAAACAATTGTATTTTTCCTGCCATCTAACATGGCTGCCATCACGTGATGATGCAAAACCTCTATTGGGAGAATGTATTGATTATATACAGATGCATCTTAGGTTCCATAAGGGCATTATAAATCTTAGTTAATCTGGCTGATCTTTCACTTCTCACATATATTAACATGATTTTTACATTTCTGCAGACACATGGCTTGCGTAGTTTCAGAAAAGGGAGAGATTTAGCAGTGACTTGTGAGGCCCGTCACTAGGGGTGCCCCCCCGAACCTATCCAACTTTGTAGGAGTACGAAATAATGTTTAGCACTATTTTAGTTTTTCAAGAGACAGCATAACTAAGATTGGTAGAAACATGAACCTCCCCTTTCAAGGTCCTAGCGACAGGCCTGCTTATGACTTCAAGATTAATGCTCTAGGCCATTCCATTTTTGCTAAATCTCTCTAAATGTCTCTGCCTTCACCACAGGGAAAAATCACAATGGACCATGTTCACTATCTCACAACAGTTGCATAAGGGTACCGTAGTGCAGTTTTCGTATGACTGTGAAAAGCTCAGTGCAGTAAGCATGAGGTGCAGTGACTGTGATGCTTTCTTAAATTTTAATTGGCTGATTTTTTTCACACGCAATGTGATTGGTCTGGCATTGCCGTGACCTTGGCGTGACCATGTCCATGCCGTGTTCATACCGTGTTCCTGGTATTTCATTGGATGGAGAGTAAATTCTCGTGCAATGTGATTTGTCTGGCGTATCTCTTGCTGTGTCATGGCCGTGTTCGTGACGTGAATTTTTCACAGTCATACGAAAACTGCACTATGCTACTGCAGCCATCATTAGTTTCAGTCACAGAACCTAGCCCGTGAGGATCTGGGACCGAAACTAATGATGCCTGTGAAGGAAGCTAGTAGTATGCAGTATCATTACTAATGAATCTAACATAATGTTATGTACCCTTTGAGGTAGAAAAAAGAAGTTCCTTGGTTAACAGGGTAGATTAAAAATAGTAATAATTTATAGATAGAATATAATGTCAAGCTTTGGCTATGCTTGAAATCATAATAAGCTGCCAAACAAGTATTTACTGACATTCAGATTTAAAGTAAAAGCTGCTTCAGCTTCAATCACTTAGACTAAGGTCAAAATCAAACTTCATATGAGCCAAACCTAATGACAAAGAAGACCAGGGCTGTCAACTCTCCCGGATAAGCTGGGAGTCTCCAGATTTTGGACTGTATCTCCCGGTCTCCAGATTAGAGTATCAAATCTCCTGGATAATCCCTGAAGCTGACCATTTCTTGTCTTGTGAGACTAGACTTTCACAACCATAAAATTCCAATTATTTTATGTTGTTTGTGTTGTTTTACATCGCTAACAAAATCAAAACGTTCCTCATAAACTGTTCTTGCAAGCAGGCCATTGTAATATAAGAGATAATCTGATTGGTCAGAAATAAACCAATCACATCAAATGTTACAAAGCGAAAGGCGTCTTTTCGCGCGCTTTTTGACGCGCTGTGACGTCATATCCCTTCCCTATCAATTCTCCAGATTTGAATATCTCGGGGTTGACAGCCCTGGAAGACAACTGTAGTACGGCTCGTGAAGTTTCACGTTTGACCTTATTCATTCTAGGTAATATTCATTCATAATTTAAGGTCAATCTTGGGCCTTGTTTGAGTCAGAGCTGTGAATCCAAAAGCTTGAAAGATTTTCCTCTTTTGTCAAAATTACAAAAATCCCAGAAAAGGATGTAGAAATAATTGTAAAGCCAGTAAAAAGTGATTATATATTTTAGTATTTTCATGTCATGGTTTTTCTTTCCATTTATATAGACCCTTTTGAAATGCCTTTCCTCATTTGATGTCAAATTTATTCTTTTGAAATTTTAAAAAAAAAGAAATTATTTGATGTCAAATGCAGGAAATAGAGCATCGAGGGATTTATTAAGGCCTATCATCATTATCATCATCATCATTATCATCATTGTGCCTGTGTGGCGTGTAGTGCCAACACCAAGGACTTCAATTAAGGGCCTATAGGTGATACATATTTTTGTTCTGCAGAAAATATATGCTCATAGAGCGCATGCAGTAAAATCATGAAATAAAAACAAAATTGATACTGACAAATAGTATCTATTTAGTGACTGATAGTTGCTAGCACTCAACCAGAACATTCATTACACAAAAGACACAAATGGTCTGTTGTGTATTTGTCTTTGTATGATGAATGTTCTGGTTGAGTGATAGCAACTATTAGTCACTAAATAGATACTATTTGTCAGTATCAACTTTGTTTTTATTTCATGGTTTTACTGCATGCGCTCTACCTGTTGCAGGGTCATTTTTTAAAAATGCAACTATGAGTCAGGGAAAATAGAAATTTAAAAAAATGATTTCTCTCCTATGAAATGTAGGCAGTGGGAATAAAAAATCAAATTCTTCCAATCAAAGTTTTTTGACTGGGCTTCCTGTGTGTTCTGTAGAGTCATTCCAAACACTGCATTGCGCTATACTAACTTCAAAGAATTAATTTCTGTTTACGAATTTAAAACTTTCACTGCCGTGTTTGTTATTTTAATCCCTAATTTTATTTATTTATTACTAAAACTGAATTATTGTTAGCGACAAGTGTCACACTACCCTTCCCCTGAGGGTAGATATATGTTATGTGGGAGCGCAGTGGATGATGATCAGTCATACCTGAGTCTCTCTTCATCTTCCATCATGGCTTCGGCCAAAAAGAAACAAGACGAAAAGAACCTTAAAATACTCCGAGAACTCGCCTCTCAGCCCCACAACAAGAAATGCTTCGACTGTGGTCAAAGAGGTCCTACATATGTGAATATGACTATTGGATCTTTCGTTTGTACAGCGTGTAGTGGAATTTTGTGAGTCTAGTTCGTTACCTTCCTTCGATTTTCTTAGCTTGTTTGAGCCATTTTACTAAAGTTTTCTTCCTCCCTTCTCCCCCAGACGCGGTTTAAATCCACCTCAGAGAGTAAAGTCCATATCTATGACCAGTTTTACCCCTCAAGAAATAGAATTTTTGCAAGGAGCGGGAAACGAGGTGAGTGGATTTGAAAACGTCCAATTCTTCGAGTCTGACTTCGAAGTGCATTGGTCTGCATGAAACTGCATTGAAAATACAGTATTTTAACACTTAATACGGCTCGATTAAAACTTAGAATTATGGCTTTGGGATGAAAGGAAGCAACTGGCTTTGCTGTTTGTGATATCATTGGTTTAAAAGTGGTAGTAAAGTTAAAGATATCGTAGACTGTCATGTTTACCGGCCTCCAAGACGGTCTCCATTTTTACCCGTCTCTACTTCCACTACCAATGATTACCCTTAAAATCCTCCTTTTCATAATATTTATGCAGTACTTTAAGCCTGAAACTAGAGTTTAATCTTCCATATTAAGGCCCGAGGGTTTGAACTCGATCTTTGAGGCATATTTTTATTCGTACATAGCCGAGTGTTAAGACAAAGTCAAAAGCAACTCGCGTCAAAACCAATTTGATTCACTGATAATTTACCAAATATTAATAGGATAAAAACGTATTTTTATACATCATCATCATTTCTCATCATTTTTATCATGTACATAAATTATCTTTATCGAAAACTCTAACTTTTCAGTGTGATTTTGGAATGATTTGTTTGCTATTCAAATTGTACAAGTTCCCTCTTTCAACCTAACTCTTGATCTTTTCAATGCTTTTGATATATTTTCTCCTGCTAACACAATCTTTTCCCTACTCAATATCATAACGCCGGAACTAGTTATGATATAAACTAAGGGTATTCGTTCTTATATTGTATCCTATCCCTGTGGGCTTGACAAAACGAAAATAACATGGCATTAGGCATTTCTTATGCATTCCTTTTTTATCTTAAAATTAAGTAAAATCGCACATCTCTTTTCTTTAGCACTTATTTAGTCACAAACGTGCCAAATTATATTTGAATTCAGGATCCATTCATACTAAATTACCTCAATATTCAATTAACTATGTACAATTTATGTTTAGAATATGTTCTGATGTAAACAGGTCTTTTAGTACAACATGAATTGAAATTTTGTAACTCTGGAAAGCCTTATGAATATTCCATCAGATTTTTACCAACTACCAGCTTATTTATACCTCAAATGCATCCCCACACTTCAGTGGGATAAATATGAATTCAATCCCTTGAAATTAGATACTGAAGTAGATCAGATTTGTGCTTTTCCTGCAGGGGCACACCTCCTGAATGATAAGAACAGCATAGTTTTTAACAAAAGGATAAGCTTGAACAATCCATCTCTTTGGCAGATGGTACCTCATTTATTCATATTTGCAGTAAGAAATGGCAAGCAAATATGTCACATGATCTTATTAACCTACCTATTTTGAAATTTTGAAAACAATTTCTAATCTAACAGAATTGTTTCAAACTTGGTTGAAAGAGCTTTTCTAACTATTTTGCAAAAAATATTTTCGTTATTTTTTTATGGATCTTTCTCATGCAGCAGCAGTGGGAAACTTTTTTCCCCAGCGTAGCCTTGCAGTCACATGCTTTAGAATGAGGTTATGCAGCATGGTTTAAACAAATGGGAATAAACATGGCTCTTTGTGATTGAGGTCCATTGTCTACAATGAAAGTTGACCTTCCCTGTCACCATTCTTTCCCCTCTATAAGTCCATAGGAAACCCAGTACTAAACTTAATTGTCATGTAATATATTCCAGATGTGTAAAAAGACTTGGCTAGGCTTATGGAACTCTGCAAACTCTCCAGAACCAGAATCTAGAGATGAGCAAAAAGTTAAAGACTTTATGATTCAAAAATATGAGAGACGGAGATGGTATATCCCTCCTCAGCAAGTTAGTGCATCCTCTACTTCTAGCAGTAACTCTGTTCCAGAGGCTAAGCCACTCAAGCAACTCTTAGGAAAAGATACACCTACAGTACAAGTAAGTAAACAAGTTTGCAGACTATAATGAATCCTTCAATCAAACCATTCCCCACTAGCAAAACCTTTCATGCTAAATTCCAATATTAATAATATTGTGAGTTAAACGTTTCCTGGCTTAACTCAGCCCAGAGGTTGTTTCAGTTTTTGATCTGTGAGTTGACCATGCCCTGACTTAGATCAGTCCAGAGGTTGTTTCAGGTTTTGATCTGTGAATTGACCATGCCCTGACTTAGATCAACCCAGTATGTTGCTTCAGGGTTCAATCTGTGAGTTAGCCATGCCCTGACTTAGATCAGCCCAGAGGTTGTTTCAGGGTTCACTCTGTGAGTTAGCCATGCTCTGACTTAGATCAGCTCACAGGTGGTTTCAGGGTTCGATCTGTGAGTTGGCCGTGCCCTGACTTAGATCAGCCCAGAGGTTGTTTTAGGGTATTGATAATAATTGAATGTCTTTTTTTTTAACATGGCTGCCATGAAACCATTCTATACTTCATTTGCAGAGTTCATCTCCAGTACAGAATACCACCAGAGAAAGACCTCGTACAGTTAGTCAGTCAAGTCTACCTGCTCCTGTCCCTGCCCCTGCCCCTGTCTCATCAGGAGTTAGTGAATCTCAGCCTGCTCAAAAACCTGCTACATCATTTGATTTATTGTCTGACCTTGGAGGGGACCCTTTTGCTCAACCAAGCCAACAATCTCAAGGTAATATGACCATTGAAGCATATTTTTGATTTCATATTATTGCTGTACTTGACATGTGAGTAGACTTTTTTTAGGTCTTTTCTTTGTTTTGAATGTTGTTGGTCTTTTCAATGCTAAATTCAAATTCAAGGAAAACCAGAGAACAAAGAGAATAATCCTTGAATCAAGGGAGACAACCCAACAAACGCTATTCACTTGTGATGTCAAGTCAGCAAACAGGGTATAACTTTATTTAGTATTGTGAAACAATCAGAAATTTTAATGCCATTATTCAACTTGCAGGTTTCGGTGCATTTGGTTCACAACCCCAACAACAAGCTCAACAGTCTGTCGGCATTCCTGGTTTTGATGCATTTAATCAACCCCCTTCCCAACCTGCATCACAGGCACCCTTTGATCCTTTCGGCTCATCACAACCAGCACAACCTATGCAGTCAGGGTTTGCAAATTTTGGTCAGCCTCCACAGCAACCTCAGACACAGCCACTTCAACAGCAGTCAAATAGCTTTGATGCTTTTGGTGCATTTGCCTCACCAGTGTCTTCAGGTATTGAATTTACATTTATATAATCCTATTTTATTTATGGAAAGGGCATGGGTGAGGTTTGCTGGCGATATGGTTATCAATTAGACAACAGAAAGTTGCGCTACGGCTTGTGACACTCTTAACGCTTGTTAATCATTCTTTAAACTTTTTCTTATGCGTCTATAATGCAGTGGGCGAGCGATATGTTGTCTAATTGATTTATAATATAGCTAAATTCAAGAAAATATGAACCGTGCAGCCCATGGGGAAATAGTTCATAGGTTTTCAACCAATCAGAGCGCGCACTATATCACGCATCTCACTCGTGCGCTCGCTATTGACGCCATCTAGCTATATCATAAATAGCGATATGCATGGGTCGTATTACGTAGTGGTATCAGTGGTGGTGGTATAGTGGTATGGGTAGTGGTAGTGGTATAGTTAATGTTATTGGTGGAGTGTGCTATAGATGGGTTGTGTTATCCATAGATGGTGGTATGAGTGGTAGTAGGTCATGGAATGAGTGGTGGTATAGTGGTATGGGTAGTGGTAGTAGTAGTGATTTAGTAAATGTTATTGGGAAGTGTGGGTGTGGATATGTTGTGATATCCATAGATGGTGGTTTGATTAATGTTAGTATGTTGTGGTAGTCCTGTGAGTGGGGTGGTACAGTGGCATGGGTGGTGGTATGGATAGCAGTGTAGGTAGTGGTGCTGTGGTGGTGTTGGTGCTTCTGTCTATGGTGGTATCAGTACCATTATGGAATTAGCTTGCAATAACAGATAATATTTTTCATTCACAGGGCCTGCTTCCCAGAGTACAGGAGCAGGCTTTGGACCCATGGTATCTGCGACATCTTCAGCTAGCATGCCCTCCTCAAACCCACCACAGCATGCAGGTGATAAATATGCAGCATTAAGTGCCCTTGACAGTTTGTTTGGCCCTACCCCAGCTGTCAGTTCTAGTGCTAGTCACACCAGCACATCAAGTAGTGGTACATCTGTTTTTGGCAGTAGTAGTGGTACATCTGTTTTCAGCAGTGGTAGTGGTGCATCATTAGGAATGTCTTCAGGTCCAAACCCATTTGTCAGTGGAGGGCATCAGCCAAGCCAACCTGCCTCACATAATGCAAATCCATTCCAGGGACTCGGTAATGTTGGTGGATCAGGAGGGGGGTTTGCACAGATGAATGGACCAGGCAGAAGTTTAAGTCCCCCCAGCAGTACTTCAACAGGGATTACATCCAGCGCTGGCTTTGGCAGCTTTAGCAGTGCTCAGCCCTCCAGTACTTCATTTGGTCAGCCAGCAGCACAGCAACCCCAAGCAATGTCAGGCTGGGGCGGCATGGGAGGACAGCATGCTATGGGCGTGCCTGCTAGTAGTGCAAGTCAGAACCTCAGTTTTGGTGGAGCTGGTGCAACAGTAATGGCTGCAAACCAGTTTAATAAGATGCCAAACCAGCCAAACCCAATGGGTGGCCAGGCAGGTGGGTTTGGAGGTGGTCACAGCATGCAGGGTGGATTTGGAATTACACCAATGGGTGGAGCTAGAATGGGTACACCCACCTCATCAGCTGGATTTGGTCAGTGGGGTCAAAGCAGCTCATTTGGAATGCAAGGGGGAGGACACAGTAGCCAAATGGATGGTTATGGTGGTGGTCAAAGTGGTGGATTTGGAGGACAGCATTCAGGTTATGGAGGACAACAACAAAGTGGTTTTGGGGCTCAACAAGGTGGCTTTGGTGCTCACCAAGGTCAATTTGGAGGCCAACAGCAAGCAGGATTTCATGGTCAAGGAGCAGCTGGTAGTGGTGGGGGGTATGGTGGGCAGACAGGGGGCTTTGGTGGTGGTGGTGGAATGATGGGAGGGCAGTTTGGACAACCTCAACCACAGCAGCAGCAGCAGCAGTTTGGTGGATGGGGACAACCAAGCTCACAACCAAACCCATTTATGGTAAGTAATTAAAGGTGTGATAATACCTGAAGAAGGTTGCATTAGCATTAGTAGAATCATACAATCTGCCGTCACAACAAAAAAGGATTTCCATAATGTCAATCAAAGTGTTTCACTGACATTTTTTTGGAAATACGAAATATTCACGGGCAGGTGGAATGTAGAAACGCGCCTTGATTGACATCCACCAAAACCTACATTATTGGCTGAGAATTCGGTATCGATGATTCCCTATCAGTGATTCCATATTGAAGATTCCGTTCCACAAGAACAACTGTAAAGTAAAGATTTTTGCATTTTATATCTTTCAGGGTGGTGGAGGCCAGCCACAAATGCAGCAACAGTCTACCAACCCCTTCATGTAACAACAAATGATCTACAATCAGGAAAACAGAAATTAGGCATTGAAATGATGGGCAGAAGATAATAGAGCTAAGTCAGGAGATGAGATGAGAGGGAGAGAGAGAGAGAGGAGAGAGATGTGATTATATGATGACTGAATGGAATGGATGTATAGTTCAGAAATCATGATTGACAGTAAATGTGATTAACATAACGACATCGTTGTACAGGACAATACCCAGAGAAAATGTGCCATCTTGTAAGATATACAATTCAATCATTTAGTAGTTCTAAAAAACGATGTTGTTGGTAGAGTAAATTTTTTATGGCTGTAAAAATTGTATTGCACTAAAATACCAATTAAAATTATGTAATGCTATGTACTGCGTTGCCGAAGTATAATGACTGGTTTGTAATTGGTTTGCAATTTCATTGAGTTTACACTTCAGAAGCTCATTTGTCAACATTTTTTGCAGTCATAAATTTTTTTCCAAGCACTCGCTGTAATACTCGAAGTTGGTGGGAGTTTGGCAGCTTTATTGCTATGCAATTATACCTTCATAAAGAGGAAAATGATCAAACGAAAAATATATATCTGTGCTTTTGTTTCAATTTGCCAATAGCAGATATTATGGATGCATGCAATTGAGATGCAAATGACACAGCGAGCATTGTATCGACCCATAGCCTCACTTGTATGATTCTTAAACAAATGAATATCTCATTGCGGACTCAACTGTAATAACAGCTATTGAGCATGCCTTAACTGCTACATGTAGAGATGAACAACAAATCAGGGGATGGATAATTTTTTGAATTTGTTTCTTAAAATTGCACAAAATTAGCCTGTGTTGCCAGAGGTCTGCAGTTACTTTTTTTTTTCCAAAAAAAATCCAGACTGCCGGCAAAGCATGCTAGCACAAAATTTGCAGACTCTTACCATTTTCATAATCAAGCAAGCGAAATAAATTATCTTTTTTTTAAATCAAAAGTTACATTTCAATGAGCTACAACAAACATGAATGTATGGCTCACATGTTTATCAGGTGGTTGTGGCATGTTGGAATGTAGTTGTGCTTATTATTGATTGGCTAATTTAGCTCTGTTTTGAAAGTTCATGTCACTTTGACTGTAAATGAATAATTCTTTTAGAAAATGAGCTTTGATTTATTCTGCCTTTTTTGTAGTAATTTAGTGACAAAACTTTGGTAATTTTCAGAAATTATGAGAAACGTTTCAAAACAAAAAAATTTCCATTCCCCTAAGAAGGAAAAAATCATTTAAACCTTGGTATCTTATTCAACTAGAAAAAATACTAAGTTATAGGAGATACCATTATGATGTATTTAGTCTTTCAAAATTTGTTTAGAAATATGAATTTCATTATTAGGATAAGAACTGGATGTTAACCAAGGAATCTACTGATGTGATCAAGTATGGAATAATTTAGCTATTTTGTGGTAAAAAATTATTAATAGTTTGTTTTATGGTTGTGAAACCAAGATTTATCCCAGACTCATTCATTTAGGAAATACAGGGCCTCCATATTTTAGACCACGTCATTCCCTTGAAAATAAGATTTTTTTAAATTTGATTTAAGATTTTTTTGTTTGAGTTGTATCCATATTCATGTGTCTTCTCATGTGCAACTGAGCACAACCATTAAACAAAGAAATACTCTTGGAATGACATGTGGTCTGAAATGGGAAAACATTATACCCAAGCGCGCCCAAGCCAGGAAGGTCTATAAAGGGCAAAAATAGAGCTTAATGAAGAAGTGCAATGTGTTTAGACATCAATTTTTCAGACATTTTTTCTTCAACTTTGATTTTATTATGCACGGAAGTAGTTGAACAGGCAGAATATTTTTCTATTAATACATTAGGCAGTTCTGATTCACTTGCACTAAGAGTTATAGATATTTGCTTTGCAAAATATGTAATTGGTCACAGGGGAGGGGAGAGAGGGACAAAAATGAAGCATCCGTTTCAACATCATGTAGCTTATTACAGCTATGAATGTTTCACCTCTGTGCTCTAGAGAAGGTGAACAGAATTTCATTCTCTTCCCAATATTTCATCCTTTTCTCCATTTAACCTGTGACAATTTCTTGAGTTTCACTTCTCCAAATATTCCCATGATTGATTATTGATATCAATGTGCATAGGGAGTCCACGTGGCTCCCTAAGTTAACTCTGCACACTGTTAAATAAACAACTGTATTGGCTGGCTGTGCTACCTATCAATATAACTATCTTTTAGAACAGTTGTTTCATATTTCTTTTTGTAGTAATATTTCATTTCCATAGGGGCTAACTTAACCAATATTTTAAAAGCAAATCGAAATACTCAATCCATTCATTTCAATTTGTGTAGAATTAATATAAGATCACAGTATCCAGCAATTTCCATTGCATGCAGTCTTAGAAAATTAGCCAATCAGCAAGCATTTTGTCAAGTTTCACTCAAAAGTAAAGGAAATAATGTCATCTGAAAATATATTTTGCCAAAGGTCTACAAATTACATGTTCTTTCATTTTTGGTGAAAAATATTTTGCTTTTATAACCGATATAAATTCTTAGGAAAGTTTAGATTTGAAAAACTTAGTAGTTTGTGCCTAAACTATCCCTGCGTCTAAGAATTGGAATTGCTTGGATATGCAAACTTGATTACATCATAATTTAAAGTAGTATTAATGAAATGGCAAATATATTTTTTGCATTGTAAACATCATCCATATGATAATAAAAGGTATGCCTTGGAAGGCAGTTTCATTTCAATGTTTGTTCGAATGTTTTTAATTTAGGCAATATTGATGGGGGGGGGGGGGGGGGGAATCAAGCCTGTTGTGGCCATAGTGCACTCTCACCTCTTATTTCTGTGGTCTCTGGTTTACTTCCAAGACTTTGCACCTAAGGCCAATGGCTAGCCTGCATAGCAGCACTTCCAGTCCACCTCCCTCCCTTCTCCCCTCCTTCTTCCCCTTCCCCTTCTTATCAGGTCAGGTGAAATGTTTTCCCATCCTTAGGCTGCATTCATAATGTATGGCAGGGGGGGGGGGGGCAGGTGAAATTGAGGGGGATCGGGAAAATTTTGGTAGGAAAAAGGGGGGATGGGCAAATTTTTATCAGAAAAATGGGGGGGAGCACATTGTTGGAAGAAGCTACAAGCCTTGCTTAGGGGGGATCATATTTTTTTGCATGACTTTAAGGGGGGTGTTTAGAATTATTCTGGACATTTCAAATTTTCACCTGCCCCCCCTTTGCCATACATTATGTATGCAGCCTTATACAGCCATGTGTCATTTCCTTGAGTAACATTTCTTTGAGGCCACTTAATTTTGACTTTATGTCCTGAGTAGGGGAAATTTTGGCTACATTCCATCCTCATCTCCACTATTTCTTCCACCCATCTTTCACTTACCCTCCCCTCCCATCCTATCCCTTTAGTTCCACAGGAAGACCAACAACAAACAAAAATTGAGTTTTACATAAAAAGCACTAAAAGCTGAAAGAAGAAACCAAAAAGTTTCTTTCTTCGCGCTTTTGGTCAACCAATCTACATCAGTTATTTTATACGTTCATATTTGTTTTTCCTGTGTTTTCTATTTTGGTAAGTCATTCCGGATATGAGCTGTTCAAATTCCTCAGCATTGAAGCATGAAACTCTGAAATATTATTTGAAGCTCACTCCGCCCACAAAAGTATCCTGCTCTTCTCGTAAAAATAATTGCCTTTCAAATCCAATGAACTCTTCATAACTTCGCATAGAGAGACCTCATTACCCGTAACGAAAAAGAACAGTTTTTAAGTGATGGAAGGACGAGTTCAACGGTTACAAAAATGGTTTCTATCTTTAGGTTTACTCAACGGTGAAGAACATGGCAAAAATGTCGAAAAAATGTTCGTGGAAACTCTCCTTAACGGTGTTGTACTGTGTCAGCTAATCAACAAGTTGAACCCTGGAGTCATTGAGAAGGTGCCAGTGCATTGTTCTGTGTGAAAAACATGAGAAGCATTAATATTCTGATGTAAATGATCAACCCATTTGATCTGGTTGTCAAATTTGGTCTTTCGGTTTCTTTGAGTTTAGATTCACGAGCCGCCAACAACTGAGCAAGAACGGTTTGCCAACCTCGAGGCCTTTTTGAGAGCCTGCCAAGAAATTGGAGTAAAATCCGAAGAGGTTTGTCAGTCATTGAGTTAATGTGGCATTATGCTTATTTATAATAAACATAATCTTAGGACATTAATATTTCATGAGCTCCATTGAGCAGACTCCGACTAATCTTCCACTGACTCGACACAAATCTCCAAGTTTTCTCGTTATGTTTCGTTAGGTTTTTGCTGTAAATGACCTGGAAAGCGAAGGAGGATATGAAAAAGTGCTACGGACTCTCGAAAGCTTAGAAAGTATATCAAATGGTAAGAAAACATAGTTTAAATGTCGTGTCCTTTGTAAAATGAGGTGAGGATACGAGCGGCCATGTCGAAGTGGAACCCACTCCGTACAGGAATGTCAAAACTCGACTTTTTTAATGAAAAATAACTTCATTTGGAAGTAAAGAATGACATTATGAAAGCTGAAAGCTCAGTTTATTTAAATAAGCTAAATTTCCGGTGTTTTGTCCTTAAATAAGGCTGTTTTATACTTGGTTTTTGTGTGAGCCTTTCGCTTGTGATCATATTAACTTTTGTTCGAGTTGAGTCGAAAATTACGTCAAAAGATTGTATCTGGACTTTGAAATTACTTATTCTCGTAAATCTTTACTCTCCTTGGAATCAGATAACTTAGTATTAAGTTGTTTTAAATGTTAGATGTGTATTCACAAGCTTTGCAAAGGCTTGGTAGGGATTAAACAGCCTTATATTTGTAGGAGATTTTAATATTGGTCAAATCTCTTTGATCAGTACCACTCAGTATTAAATAAGAGAAAAAAATTGGAAGTATTCTGCGTATTTGAGATTTATCTTTTCACGAGCACAGCACTCGAATTCGATCAATATAATTCATCAAAACTGTGAAGAATTGATCTGATCCAGTGAATTTGTCCACCTATGTTTTGATTTAACCCGGAACTAAACGCATGAAATAATGGCCAAAATTATGTCAAATTAAATTTGTAATTTTGAAGCAATTTTTGAAATCTTTAAACAGAATTGGAGACTCATAAGATATCATTTTACAGTGTGGTCCAAAATGTCATAAATTTATTTAAAGAGATGTCTAATTATGACAAAAAAATTGACACCAAGTATTGAATCATAAAAGATGAGATTCTCTCAGTCATGACGAACATATTAGCATTTGATTGACAAGTGTCAATTCCTTGATTCAGTAAAAACTGAAAGTAATTGAAGAAAATGTACAATGCATCCTTAAAGCAGCTTACTGTTTCAGTATCATTGGTCTCTTGTTATCTTGTGAAGATTATTTAAGATTTCCTTTACAAGGATGATCACATATCATGGAATTTTTGGTCGTTCATTGTAAATCGTAATTAAGATCTTTTCCATCGAAGAAGCATGCTGAAAAAACTTTGTAAATCCCTTGCTTCACATGGCAAGTATAAGTCTCTCAATATTCCTTTTACATACCCATTTATCTATAATATTGCATAGAGTTTCTAAAGCAACTGCTGGTAAGGTCGGATATTGTTTATTGTTTTATTAATATAAAAATGTTTTCGAAAAATATCAGAGCTAAAGATAAATAGAAGATTATTCAATGTGTTGTAATTAGTGCAAGAACAGTCCCTTGTATTTAAAATAAGATAAGAACAAAAATTCTTCATAGCCATTTCCTTAACACCATACCAGCGAATGTTCATTTTCTTTCTGTTTCATTTCATTTTTTTAAGTTTTTTTGAAAATAAAACCAATTCAAGATACTCAATAGATTCTTTCTTTTTCCAAGTGATAAATTCAAAATTGTTCTATTATGATTTTAAGATAGTTTAAAGAATTATGTTTTGAAGAATTTGAATTTATGATCAACATTTTTTAAGGTCTTGTTTGTTGCCTTGAGCACTTTACACTTTCTTCAGGCTAGTAACTCTCTATATAATACATGTAGATATATTCAAGTCGTAATTCAAATGCCTTAATTACTTGCCACATGTGAGTCAGACTTAGACAAACGAAAGTATCTCCTAAAAATCCCGTTTTGTCTGCTTTATTCTAATCTCTGTAATTGATACGCATCTTTGCTTTTAAAACATGTGATACAAAGAACACATGTTGTCTATGGATTCAGGTGGTAGGCAGTATCATAGATAAAAGTTAGATAATACTGTATCAAGCTTAATGCTGCTATCCCATTTTTCTCAATTTCATAATATTATTTTAAGATTGCCTTTGTGGATAGAATAAATAAAAAATTCCTTTGAACAAACTGATCGATATAATCTAAGTTTTCAATATTTCGTGCAAATCTTGATAGATGTTTACTTAGTATTATATCCTCATAACAAGCCACTGTCTCACCTCCTAAGCTAAAAGTCTTTAAATTGTTGTGTTCAATTCTAAAGGAATTAAAATTTGTTGTCATGCTAAGAAAAATCAAAACTATGAGAGACAAAATTCATTATTGGATGCTGTTAATCCATACTGTAAATTTATAAAATTTATTAATTGTATTTAGCTCAATTTTTATTCAACACCAAGAACCAATATGCATATATCACTGTTATGTACGCTAGCAAAAATAATGTACCGTATATTAGGGAAGGTGAGGGTTTTTCATTTGAAATCATGATCACAATTCTTTTTAATTTTTGTGATCGGTAATGAGCAAAACTTATTTTCTGGATTCATTATTCTAACATGTTCTAAAATTTGTGAAATTTGGACGTTTAATATTAATTTTTGTGAACAGTGATCATCCTTTTCTAATTATCATGAAATGTGCAGAGAACCCCCTACCCCCCCCCCCCCCCCCCCCCCCGATATATAGTACTAAGGAATACTAATTTTCAGTGGTTACTTATTTGACAGGTCATGGTTTTGCTACCAACACATCCAGGCCACCACCATTGCCAACACAAATAGACGGCGATAACACAGGAGAGAACAGTATAGCACAAATTGCAGAGAAAAAAGTAAGTAAAGATTGTCTTTTATTCATAAGTTTCTTTTATTTGTCATGTCAGTTTCTTTACAGGTTGGTTCGTTACATGTGTATGATATGGTCATTTTGGTACATGTCTGTATTCAAGTCATGTTTTGGACAGTAACTAGTTGTTTCATTACATGTCAGTTTCATTACAGTTCGGTTTGCTACATGTGTATAGTTAATTCGTTACATTTTTATGGTCGTTTTGGTACATACATATCTATATTCAAGTCACATGCATGTAATGAATCGAACTAAATACCATGTAACGAAACAAACTGACACGTAATGAAATGACTGGTATTCATTTCGGAGAAGTACAGCAATAGTACACTAGGCTCCCACCTCTGGGGTCTAAGGTTTGATTCTTGGAATCATTGTCGCATGTGAGTAGAGTTTGTTTCATCTCTCCAAGATACCATGGTTTTTATCTGGGTTGTCCAGTTTTCTGTTGCAAAAACTCATCAGCTAAATTCCAATATTGATCTGTGAGTATAAGCTATGCCCTGATCAGTCCAAAGTTTGTTTTAGGGTTCGATCTGTGAGTAAGCTATGCCCTGATCAGCCCAAAGTTTAATTGTTTTAGGGTTTGTTTAGCTTTTAAATATATTACTTGAATCAATCTAAATGGCACTATATATTTTAAACCAAAAATAAAAATGTAATAATAATGAAATTTTAACAGAGACCAATCCCATATCTCCTAACAGTTTATCAATGAGATTGAGCAATTTTTTGAGATCGGTTTGAAGTAGAAATCAATAAATGGGAATAAATGGGAATTTAAATGAATATTAAATAAAATACAAAGTAATACTTAACTGCAAATCTTGTTAAAGCTTCTGCATTAATTAATTCTAACTTTCAGGGATATGTTTTGCATGACTCGCAGGCAAGCTGGAAATCATGTTACCATTCAGAAAAATGTTAGTTAATAATATCATTTAACACCTCTATTAAACATGATAATAATTTGTGTGTATGAAAGAAATGTGTGCGGAGACAGAAAACCCAGAAAACGTTTGTGTGCTATACATGTTTAAATATTCATTAAAACAAAGTTAATATACCAAAGGAACTTCTAATTTGATCTGAGAATTTGCTGGGCTTTGACTTTGATCAGCCCAGAGGCTGTTTTAGGGTTCAATCTGTAATATAGCTGTACCCTGACTAAGATCAGCCCAGAGGTTGTTTCAGGGTTTGATCTGTGAGTTAGTCATGCCCTGACTTAGATCAGCCCAGAGGTTATTTCAGGGTTCAATCTGTAAGTTAACAATGCCCTGACTTAGATCAGCCCAGAGGTTGTTTCAGGGTTCAATCTGTAAGTTAACAATGCCCTGACTAAGATCAGCCCAGAGGTTATTTCAGGGTTCGATCTGTAAGTTAACAATGCCCTGACTAAGATCAGCCCAGAGGTTATTTCAGGGTTCGATCTGTGAGTTGACCATGCCCTGACTTAGATCAGCCCAGAGGTTATTTCAGGGTTCGATCTGTAAGTTAACAATGCCCTGACTAAGATCAGCCCAGAGGTTATTTCAGGGTTCCATAAAATTTTAAAATTTGAAGTTCTGTTATGGTAATGTAAGTAAAGCCTTAATCAACTATTATACATAATAACTTGACTTTTATTGAATTTAGAATATTGTCATATTGAGTAAAATTTAAAAAGAAAAGACAAAAAAACAGATAATAATAAAATGATAAAAATAATATGTTTATTGTGAAATGTGGCAATCGTCCAGGTGAGTGTAGTCTTGAGAAAGACTGTTGTTGGTAGTGACTGACGTTTGACTGACGTTTCAACTACCTAAGCGGAAGTCATATTCAGAGTCCAGTGATAGAACGTTTTCTCTCTCATTTTCTCACTGGACTCTGAAGATGACTTGCACTCAGGTTGTCGAAACGTCAGTCACCACCAACAACAGTCTTTCTCAAGACTACACTCACCTGGACCATTACACTTCGCAACAAACTGTCAGCCACCACCAACAACAGTCTTTCTCAAGACTATACTCACCTGGATGATCACATTTCACACCAAACTTCTACACGTGGGTTCAAACCATTTACTCTTGATGATGATATGGGTTTAATGTTTTCCTCTTCCATACTGCTCAAGTATGACTTTCTTTGGTTTAATCATAACCATGATAATTTATTACCCAAAGACATTAGAAATTATTACACTAGAGAGAATGAAATGTAATCTAAAATAGGAAAACATCAAGCCCAAAGTAAAGGAGTAAATCATAACACTAAATAATATGTCGACGAAATTATTGAAATGTCAAGTATTTGCTAACTAATAATGAATAAACTCATTTCTATCAAATATAACATTACCGCTAATATTATTTTTGCCTGTGGTTGTTGAAGGAGATGACAGATTATGGTGGTGGTGTACGCCTTGTTAAGGCAACTTTCCCATTTCAAGGGACTGATGATGATGAGGTAATTAATTATCCACCCACTCATCTATTAATCTATACATTTACCTATTCATCAAATAACCTATCCATTCACCCATTGATCCATTCTATCTACCCATCAAATCATCTATCAATTCAACTAGTACTGTTCTCCCACCCAGAACTAGTTTCAACTTTCTTAATATTTTCCTTTCAGATCTGTTTCGTAAAAGGAGACATTCTAGAAGTAACAAAGGTATGCTCTTCAACATTTAGTACCATATTTCCTTCATATTATTATAGATTTTGCCGTTACATGAATCACAGATCTTACCTCATCCTATCATCAGTTTGTTAATGTTAATACTCGACTGTATATCTTCAAGGTTGTAACTGATATTATGTTAATTAATTCAGGTCGTTGATGGTGGATGGTGGGAAGGGACTATCAATGGCAAATATGGTTGGTTTCCAAGTAATTACGTCCAGGAAATCTCTTCAAGTAAGTTCGCTTCTCTTTGCTTTTTGCTTGATTCTTTTCTTTAATTGTGTAGTTCCAGAAATCCATACCCACCCCACAGAGGAATTTGGAATTTCCACAGAGTAGAGGGGTCAGAGAAAGAACAAAAATTACAGAGTTTGTATGGAAGAAAATTGGAATTTCCAGGGGGTAGGGGGGTGTCTTAAAAAAATGTGACTAGCTAAAAACTAGTGTGAGCTCCGTCGGTGTTTCTAATGAAACAGTAATGATAAAAAGGTAAATTATACACTGTGAAAAAGACGAAAAACTGACATTTCGGACGCTAAGTCCTTCGTCGGAGTAAAAGAGGGGGTATGGATAATTTATACATTTGAATTTTAAACTATACATTTGAATTTTTTTCTCTGTTTTTTTTTTCCCCTTCTCAAATTTAACTTCTAAATTCTCAGTCCATTTTTGTGGACACTGGATTTAGACATTAAAGGTTTTTTATCTGTTCTCAGAATTGTCATCATTTTGGAGTACTCTAGATTTGCTTGTTGGTTCTCTCCTGTGCTTCCAGGGTTTTTCTCTAGGTTTTCTATTTTTTCTCTGTGCAAAAATCAACTCCTAAATTTCTATTCCCTTTTGATTAATTTTCTCCCAGGTCCTGAAGTACCAGTAACACCCACAACTCCATCCCCTGATGCGCTGTCTGCAAATAAAAGGGACAGCACAAGAGTATATCATAACTTGGTAAGAATCTTTGTAAAATCAAAGTGCTGCAACTCAACTGCTAACACCAAACATAATATTGTATCTAATAGGTTGTACAAAATATTTTGGACACAGAAAGGGCTCATGTTAGTGAACTCCAGGTGGGTTAAATCAATCTCTGGATTTGATTTTATTATATTTATTGATTTATTTCCTTATATTCTTTTTATTTCAGGCCTTGCTGCAGAACTATCTCAAGCCATTGAAATTTTCAAATGTGTAAGTAAACATTGCAAACATATCAGGCCATTGGAGGTTGCATGTTGGTGTTCACGGCTAACGTGTCATCTTTCACCGCTGTGAGTCCAACGGGTCAGGTCGCTGGTTCGAGCCCTGTGGTCGGCATGTGAATTGAGTTTGTTTGATGTGTTGTTCTTTCCTATGCTACGAGAGTTTTCTCCGGCTTCTCCGGTCTCCTCCCTCTGCTGTAAAAATCAACATGTGAGTTGAGTGTTGTGTGCATAAAATATTGAATGAAGTGGTAGTGTGTGTGAGCGAAAAGTGTCCCCAATTAGTGCGAAAGCACTAGAACAACTAGATACTTAAATGAAAATATTTTATAATTCCTTTCCCTCACTCAATTTTTTTCTTTCTTTTATTTCAGCCTCTCTTCAAGAGATTTGAAAGTTTTATGTGGAAACTTTGAAGAACTTGTTAAATTTCAACAAAACCTTTTTAGTATCATAGACGAGTGTGCACAGTAAGTATCTAAAGATACATGCATATAAATTACTTGATTCCTTGACATCGCCAATCACAAAGAACAGGGAAAACAATTCGTCAGAGCCACACGAATAAAAATAAAAATCTCTTCACTTTTTTTTTACAGTCAGCCTCTCAGCACCCAACGTATCGCAGCAAACTTCTTACAAATTGCACCTCAGGTAAAGACTTGGTATATTCAAAGATATAATAGAACTACTGTAGTGTCTGCTTATAGATTACAGTCATAGCTCAGAGATATACAAAGGAAATCCTATACTTTTGTACAAATTTGACTGAATTTGAACTATTTTTCTTTTTACACTCTGGTTTATGACAGATGAAGGAGCTCTACTTAACTTACTGTGCAAACCATCCAAGAGCTGTGGAAATTCTTACAAAGTATAGGTAATTTTGATTACTACCAATAGTTTTTTATTCTTTGTAACCTCTGCTGGTATTTTGTCATTACCAGATGATGGTTCTCGCCAGTTTGGCTGAAACTTCAGTTGTCAAACTTCATCGTCATCATTTTCATAATCATCACCACCATCATCATCATCATCACCATTATCATCTCCATCACCCCAAGCATCATAATCATTGGCATCATTATCACAATCATCATCACCATTTATTTCTATCATGTTCATCATCATCGGAATCAATATTACCATCTTCATCACAATCATCATCATCATCATCACCATCACACATACAATAATACATATACAGTGGAACCCCGCTCTAAGGACAACCGCGCATAAACAACCCCACATTAAGGACATTTGAAATTTGAAGACGTCTTTTCTGTATTTGTTTATTGATATAATGAGCTGAATACAGATTATATTGTCAGTTTTTGCGTATCGGAGGACCACACACTGATCATTGCTGTAGAGTTTCCTATTACAGCATAATGAATAAGACAAAGCTCGCAATACCATTGCATTGTTTTTTTCCAGAACTCAACTCAAAATGAAATTGTACAATACAGTGCAGTAAATGCAAATGTTGTCCTTGTACAGTAATGCACTTTTTGTTCTAGTTTAGGCTGTTATATTGAACACTGTAGTTCAAGCTTTACAGTACAGTAAAAATAAATGGTTAAAAATGTGTTTTCAGCTGTTTTTTTGACACCTCGGTTAATAGGGACACCCCATTAATAAGGACAGTTTTGTCCGTCCCAACGGTGTCCTTATTAACGGGGTTCCACTGTATATTGATTTGATAATATGATTATATTGCAGCGATGAATTGTCGGCATTCATTGAAAGTAAAGGAGCACCAGCACCTGGAATACTTACCCTCACCACAAGTCTAAGCAAGGTATCTAGGCCACTATTAATCATATTCTGTCAATTACTAGTGATCATACATATGATTCACTGATTCCTCACATCAATCAGTCATTCAGTCAATCACACAATCATTCAGTCTATGACTGCACAAATTTTACAATTGTAAGTTAACACTTTTTTGTTTCCTTGTAGCCCTTCCGCCACCTTGATAAATACCCAACTTTATTACTTGAGCTGGAAAGACATTTAGAGGTTTGTTTTATTTTTGTTTGTTTATTTGTTCGGTCGGTTGGTTGGTTGACTAGTTTGAAGAAATAGAAAACACGAGTGCGTGCTTTGTGCAGTTATAAAGCACGCGGGGGTTGGCAGAACACGAGAGAAGTGTAAGGAGAAGCACGACACATAGTGGAGTGCTTCTCAACACTTTTCCAGTGTTCCACTGCCAATCCCCAAGTGCTTTATAACTCCACACAGCACAGCAAGCAAGTTTTTTTTTTCTTTTATAAAATACAAATTACAATTTATAACTGTTATTTTGGATAGGAAATATGTAACTGAAAGTGTGTGTGCGTGCTGTGTGCTCTCATAAAGCACGCACATCCAACCAATCAGAATGCGAGATTCATAACAGTTATTTTATAAAGTTAGTTAGTTAGCTGGGATGATATTGAACCCTCTACTTCATAAAGATTCCATAAAAACATACCCTTCTCAGACCCTCCCCACTCTCTAAAAATCCAATACTCCCTTTGGGAGAGGTATGAATATTTTTTTAAACTACTCAATATACTATCCTCCGACCCTCCCAACCCCTTGGAAAAGCCAATGCCTCTTTGTAGATGTGTTGATATTTCTTGAAAACCCTTGATAAGTGTGATTTACATTTTTCATTTCAATATAGGATGGACATATTGATCAACTGGATACCAAAAAGGCAATAGCTGTTTTTCAAAATATAAAAGTACGTAAGTCAAGGAAAGTCTTCGAATTTCATTAGCTGTTCTAAATAGTGGTCAAAAACTGACTACCATTTGCTGTCGGCCATAAAGAATGCTATTGACAACTTTCAATAAGCCTGAAACGAGATGACATTTTACCCCCGACTCTATACCATAATAGTTTTTAAAATTCTTTTATATTAAAATTCTTTTATATTAAAATTTTTGATTCCTTAGAGAATACATGAACAATAGTCATAATTAAAGAACAAAAGCAGTGTGAAAAGGATTATGGTCTAGAGACGGGGGTAGAACGTCATCTCGCTTCAGGAATATTCAGCTGATAAACATTCAGCACAAGACAGAAAATGATATATAAGTATTTTTAAATATTTGATTCAAATTTGATTCATTCCTGCCAAGAGACTCATCAGGGACCTTCTGGTTAGCCAACATGTCAAACAATGAGTTCAAATTCCATAACAATCCACATATTAATTCAATGGTGGCTGCTTGCAATTGCCAACCTACTTTTAACAAAACAAGTTGGTTTTGGGGTTCATTGTTAGTGGTAAATAAAATATGTGAATATAATCAATAATTAATAAATGATAATGTTATCACAGACCAGCTGTACTGAAATGAGAAAGAAGAAGGAAACGGAACTAGAAATTCTTACCGGAGACATTGAAGGCCTTGATAAAGAGGTTAGTAAGCTTTGATTTCTCTTTGTTTAGATTATTATTTAGTAGAGCAAAATGTGTTCTCTAGATACACAAGTTTTTCTCCCTCAATCAAAAGCAAGAGTTGTCAGAGTATTGCATGTTTTCAGTATTGAATGTAGTGGTTATAATTAAGTTGAAATTTAATTGCAAGGAATGTTGATATCTGAGCAAGCAATTCTGTGAGCATGCTTTCAAATTATATCAGTGTTAACAAGAGATAACTAGATAAAAACTAGTCTGAGCTGTGTCTGTGTTTCTAATGAAACAGTACTGATAAAGCAAAACTCTGATGAAGGACTAGCATCCAAAACATCAGTATTTTCATCTTTTCATGGTGTAAAATTTACCCTTTTATCATTTCATGTTAACAAGTGACTTTCAATCAATAATATGATTGTTTTGGTAGAAACTGACATGGTCTTCATACAATGGAATAAGTTGCATCTTCTTGTCAATATTGTAACCTGATGCTGCATTTTCAATTGTGTTTTTCTTTCCCTGTTTCAGGAACTTGCTAAATTTGGAGAATGCTTACTAGTGTCGCAGTTTCTAATCCATGGTAATGAAGGGGTAAGTTATCATGAAGTCATTAGAAAGTCTAAAGCTGAGGACACACGGTGCAACATTAAGCGCAACATTGCTAAAGTAGAAAACCATCCTACTTCAATGTTGCACCGTGTGTCTGTGCCTTAAAAGTGATAAATGCTTTTCAAAGAATTTGAAGCCTCTTTTTGACATCATCATCATAATCACCATTGCCATTATTTTTGTCATCATCATCATCACATCACCACTATCATGAATATTGTTATTTTTCAATCATTAACATTGTTGTCAGTAATTACTGTCATCATTATGACCATCACCATCTTTGTCCTCATTTTTCCAGGAAGTTAAAGAGAGATATTTCCTGTTATTTCCATCCTATCTCGTCATACTACAAGTCAGCCCAAGGCTTAACGGCTTCTGTTATGAGGTAAGTTTCCCATAACCCTGCTTGTATTTCTAGATAAGAAGGTCTTGTGTTAATTGTCACTGCTCTGTTTACCTTCACAGAAAAAGCATGACTTATCAAGAGTGTCATTAAGATCTTTAGAAGACACAGAGGGCATCCTCAATGCCTTCGAAATCAAAGGTACTGTAAATAGACAATAAATACTTTTTTCACTCCAGTATCCTCAAATTCTTGTATTCTGATTGGCTGTTGGAGTTGGTGATATTATTTTTCTCTCACTACAGTCTGATATCATGGGATACCCGATTGCTAAACAAAAAGACAATTTTTCCCATTCTACCTATTCTTTCCCCATTCTATGTATTCTTTTCCCATTTTTTATTTCCCATTTCTTTCCCATTTAAAATCCAACAAGTGAGTTTTATTCATAAATATTTCTTGGTGTCTTCAGCAAGTGGAGAGGTAATGAAAATCTCAACAAACCATGCACCAGAAAAGGCAGCCTGGTTAGAAACTGTTTCCGAGCTTGTAGGAATAGAACCGTCACACTCAACTCCAAATCACAGTCCAAAATCCCTGGAAAAAACAGCATGGGACTCAAGATTTATCGGCAAAACAGATAAGACAAGTGACTTCAATGTCTCACCAACTGGCTTGCCTAAGAGGTCTAATAGTACTTCTTTAACAACGTCACATCAGGTAAGGAACTCCTTGGACTTGCAGCACATGTTAGCAAAGTTTGTTAGGTCTTTCCTTTGATTCAAGGGTTTTTTTGTGTTCTCCATTTATTTTCCTCCCTCTGCAAAACCTAATGAGCTAAATTCCAATTGACCTCCTCGGCTTGAGTGTAATGTTGTCCCATTTCAGACCATGTGTCATTCCCTCGAGAATTAGATTCTTTGTTGGAGTTGTATCCATATTTATGTGTCTTCTCATGTGCAACCGATCACAAGCGTTAAACAAAGAAAGGATACTCTAGGGAATGACTCGTGGTCTGAAATGGGATTTAACGTGGTCTGAAATAACGCCCGAGCCGAGGAGGTCTATTTGATCTGTAAGTAAGACATTCTTTGAAGGTCTGATAAAAAAATTGAAGGAAACAATTTTTAAGCAGTCTGAGAATAAATTTTATCACTCTTTTGCAGCCCTCAACAGAGATAATACGTTCCATGTCTACGTCTCATTCAGCAAATACAGATTTGACTTCACTCGGCTCTCCAGTACATAGCCCACTAGTACCAAAGAGATGGGATTTCTCCAAACTTAGACCAACTCCACCTCTTCGACCTGCTTATGCACTGGCAGCTAAAGAGGTTAGTAGTAGTGTAGATGCATGTGTCCTGACTTGAATCTGTCCAGAAGCTATTTCAGGGTTAAAATAATATTTTGGCTTTTTATGATAGCATGATACTTCAATGGGGCGTTCTGTCAAAGGCCTTTTACACTCCAACAAGAAGAAACAAGGTTTGTAGTATCAATAACAGCTATACGTTCTTTAATTTTCTCTATTGAAAAATATGCATTCATCGCTTGCTCAATAATTGATAAAAATTGATAATGATGTTGCTCATTCTAAAGCTTTTTGCCACAAACTGTAAGATTATTTTTGCCCAGTACATATCTATCATGCTGTAAGGCAAGGACATTTTGTTAGTTGAAGTTGCATTTCTTCTGTCTCTTAATGCTATCTAATAAATAACACTTTCATACAAATTCTATTGTTTTCTATTGTTCAATTAGCACTATTTTGTACTATTTAGTAATTAGTGTTTCACGGATTAATTGTTTGCACTCTACAGTATAAATATTTATCTTTGCTACTCATGCATACGTATGTGTCTAAGGTTGTATTGAGGGTTTAGAGTATGTTTGAAGGGGTTTATATCCAGGATTTTACAGTACTCTACTTAATATATCAAATATAACGATTTACCCTCTCATGGATCATTTTCCTCTATCTTGTTAACGTGAGTTGTCTCTTGTTATATAATTAATGGCCAGCTCAGGTATAATCCTTATTGCTTTTATATTAACTTATTAATCAGTAATCAAATTAATTTGAATTCTTAGAACAAAAATAATAGACTTTTCATCTACTAAGGTTATTCTCACAAATGCATGTATAGTAATGATATTCCTTTTTCTCATCCTGTAATCATGAGTTCAATGCGCTCAAACCCACCATCATTAAGTAGAAATTCTAGATGGTTCTCTTCTGTATCTTGACAGTTTTTCTGTATTTTTCTGTATTTTCTTTGTCTTTTTCTTTTTCTCCCTCCGCAAAATCAACTTTGAAATTCTAGTTTGAACATTTACATTGATTGGAGCCTGATTCTATTGAACTGTCCCACATTTTAAAGCAACAAGGATACCAAATTAGATTTTTTTATGGTTTTTTTTTTTTTTTAAACTTGCCAAAGTTGACCAAATCCTATTGAACATAATGTTTTCCCATTGCAGACCATGTATCATTCCCTTGAGAATAATGTTTTTTTAGTGGTATTGATATTAATGCGTCTTCTCATGCACGACCATTAAACAAAGAAATAATACTTGAGGGAATGACTTTCTGTCTGAAATAGAAAAACATTATACCCAAGGGGAATCAATAATGATAATAATAATAATAAACTTTATTACTGTCAAAAATATTTAGCTGTAAAGCTAATTGAGGGATTTGTCTGTCGTTGTGAATTTGGTTGAAAAGTGAAAACCATGATGATTGTGACATCATTATGAAACAAAAACCTTTTCATTTTCATATGAGTTTCAGATTAGAATTTCATTTTTTTTCCTGTTTTTCTTCCTGTCTCTCTACTTCTCTTCTGCCAAAAAAAATGTTGTTTCTCTTTATCTGATCTCTGATGCTTGAGTAAACCACCTCTTCCTGTACACATTCTAAAAGATTATACTATCTTTAATAACTATTACTACTAATAAATTGATAATCATGTACTTCAACATATCATAAAGTTTATTTTGGCAATGACAAAATCAATAATTATCATTAATCCAATGCTATTACCGCTATAGGATTTATTAGTAATAATGTATTAGATTAATGCCCCTAAACTTGCTAATCAGAACATTTATTAATTTATGAATCATTAATTATCTAGCTATTTTATTTATCATTAATCAATCAATTATTTATTTACTTTTAAATAAATTGTTTCAAAAAAATTTTTT
This sequence comes from Actinia tenebrosa, assembly GCF_029948245.1. Taxonomy (NCBI): domain Eukaryota; kingdom Metazoa; phylum Cnidaria; class Anthozoa; order Actiniaria; family Actiniidae; genus Actinia; species Actinia tenebrosa. Next base: position 13,758,634 of record NW_028292569.1, read on the forward strand.
TTAATATGACAACGAACACATAATGATTATTGAACGTCATACTTTTTATAACACAAGTTTGTCTGCATGTTATTTTGAAGTTCATTTGTTTGTTTTGTTTGTTTTGTTACGTGTTCGACAAGATACCATGATTTAATTTGACCAAAGTGGAACATCACTTTGTTTTTCTTTTGTCTCCAGATTTCACGATCTTACAGTGTTTACCTTTATCACATGGTGAGCAATCACCCAACATAGCTAACAATATTCACCTCATAACCTAGATATTGTGAAAATGTTCTCTTTACACCTAACACCTGCTGTGAGAGGCTTGCTCTTTTGTCAAAACATTGATTTATACATAGTGTCTGTGAATACAAAAATAATCTTACATCAAATACCTCGATCTTTTTACAATGTACTAACAATGATGTGCCATAAGATGCCTCCCTTAGGCTGCTCTTCTTTCAAAGCATTAATTTATAATCTCTTACATTTGATTTTAAACACTTTGAAAATATTTACTTTACATGTAAATAGATAATAAATCCTGTAAATAGCTTAAGTGCAATTACAAAACAGGAAAAATCTAAATATTTTTATATCAAGGGCAAAGATTAAGATAACTTAAGATTAATTTTCTATGGTAAATTTTTGTATGTTACATTCTTTATTCAGTTAAATAATGAAAGTATATCGGAGCAAAAAATAAAATTTCGTAATCATAAAATATTATTACATGTAAACTAAAAAAAATAGATAATTATATACTAACTTAAAATGAAAATTGTCTTCAGGGTTTAAAGTCTATAAATTAATATTTAATTAATATTTAATAATCAATATTAATTATTATTATATGCTAATAATAATGAGAGATAATAACATAACTACCCATCAATCAATTTGACCTGAAAAAATAACTAATTTTAGTATTTAAAATACTGCACTTCTATTCATCATCGGCAATATATCAGTGCTTAAAATAAACATTATAAAAATTATAAACTGTAAGTTGCTAACTTTTCCTTGTAGGTTGTCTAACGGTAAATCCAATTTCTACTTTCAAAACTTGTACTACTCACTGTACATGTAAGTAAATCTCTCTCTTTCCAGTCTACTCAATAACTTAATTTTCAATCTCTTAAAATTCTTGAAAGTTTTGATTTACCAAGTTGAGACATTTAAACCAGTTGATATTAATGATTATTAGTGTTACAAATTTCATTTTTTTGCACATTATAAATTAATTCCTTTTCCTATAAAAAAATGGTCGTTTTTGACTTCATCATTTTCCCCATTAATTTTAATCAGCTTTTCTTTTTAATCGTCCTTTCTTTTCTTTCAACTATATAACAGGGTTTTTTCCTCTTTTTTAGCTTCTCTTTTAATGTATATATTACGTGTTAAGACCCGTCCTCGTGTATTTGGATATTTTTGTAAACAGAATTTTCTTATTCCATTTTCAAAAAATCCTCCTTCACACAGAACATTTTGAATCATTTTCAACCATCCACACACACACGCACACATCTTTGAAAAGTTGCATTTTCAAGTTGCGTATTCAATGGATATTTGTGGATATTTTTACCAATTAGGGAATAAATTCTGTTTTCAAAAATATCTGGTTATATGTGGACAGGACCTTAATTGGTCCTATTTTTTCTTCATGTGGATCTTTCAGTGTTGGTTGTCTATTTATATTTTTTTTGTTTGTTTCGTTCTTTTCCCTCACTTTGTTCACTTATTCTGAAAAAGTAAGACTTTTGTCCAACTGAATACATAGTCACAGCTTTCGCCTTAACTTATTAATATTATTTATTTATTACTAATAATATGCTATTAATGGCTAATAAGCAAGGGCAGTGTTAAATAAGATGAACACGCTGTAGAAAGCTTCTGGGCCTGCTGCCATGACAACATTCTCACCTTGTTCGTTATTGTTATCTGAATTTTGAATGCGTACATAAAAATACCTACCAACATACTCTGTACTTCTACACAAATTAATGTTCTCTTTATAAAAATAATCAGTTTTGTAGATCTAGAAAATATTCCTACCTTTCCTTTAGAGGGACTGACGAGACCCCCTTCCTAACCCCGCCCCCAAACAGGATAAGGGTTCCTCACCATCCCTGCAGGCTATTGACTCTCTCTCCCTCAGAGGGAAGGGAAAGGGGCATGGATTGGATATTTTCTGGAACTTCTTTTCCATTTAACTACAGTTTATTTAATAAGTTATTACACTGAGTTTATAGTTAAATGGTTGTTGAAAAGGTGTAAGGTGGAGATTTAACCTCATGAATTAAAACTATTTTGAACAAAAGATACCACAAACAAATGATGATAATTTTATCTTTGCATTAAATATTTTAAGGTGAAGGGCAGCCTTTTACAAAATTGATCAATCAGTTTTTTCCATCATTTGGGAGATTTAGGTATTATGTAATATTTCATTAATGATTACAAAACGTTCTGCACGCAGGTCGAACTAAAAGTGAAGCAACAGATGAGGAAAGACATAGTAACTTAACATCTGTATCAGGTAATAATGCTCTGTTGTAACACTGACAGCATTAACGATTAGATTCACGGCTTAAAATAACGGTCCTGAGAAAAAGCAAAAAAAAAGACAAACACAACTTGCATATGCATTTCATTAAAGATTCAAATTTGTGACCCCAGGGTTGTCACCCATTGCGTTTCTGCTTCTTTTTACATTCTGCTATTATCATCCTTTAGGTGGAAGTCATGTCTTAGAAGAAGATATGCTAATCCTTCGAGTGATTGAAGCATACTGTACAAGTGCACGGGCCAGGCAGACCTTAAATTGTGAGTTGAAACAATTAGCTTGTTAAAATGACTTTTAGTCATTCCAACATGTATTAGCAAATTATCGTTAAATTGGTATCCATGTTTTAGTCGAGGAGATTTCATGGCTGTGAAAAAACTTATAGTATGATGTAATCGGTTCTACTGATGTCTTCATTCTGTGAAACTACATTGACCATACCATGAGTAATTCACAGTCAAAATCTGCTCTGTTGTTCTTTATCGGTTGGCTTTGGGCTTGTATTTTTGCTAGCCCCTCGTCATTTCCCTTTTCTGGCAAGTTTGTTTTAGGACTATGATTGTTTACCATGGTGATGGTCATAGTCATGGTTGTCATGGAAATTGTTGTCATGGAGGCAAGCATGGCAATGATAGTATCTATGAAGGTTATGATTAAATGATGATTAAGTTGATGATAATGATTAATTGTGATAATGATGATAATGATGATGGTGATGAGGATGATGATGGTCTTACGATAATGATTATCAGTGACATATACAATCAAGTATTATTAATGCTACTATAGTGAAGCTGTCAGCCATTGCCTCCATCTAATAGTCATTGATATTATAACAGCACACTATAAGCACCATCTTTAGTTAGCAACATAACTATCTGTAAGTGTGCTATTCTGCAATCTTCATCTTAACATTTCCCCCCTATATAACAGCTGTGTCTTCTGTTGAATATTTTTGTGCCTTGTAGTTTAGGCTTTGTGAGTTATAAAGTATTAAAGCACTAAAACTATAAATATGCCATCATAATCTTCCAATTGTGAGCTTCTGTGAGCTTCGCTATTCAGTTTGCTGACTTTAAATTTCAAACCATTTCTGTAGTTTTTATCTATCGGTCCAAAAATTAAAATCTTGAATAAAACACTATTCTGTGTCCAGAGTAGCAAGTGGCCGTCTATAAATTCACCATTTTCCTTGGCTTATCTTTTACTATTTATTCAATAATTTTGAAGAATTGGTAAGATTATTTTTGGAGAATTACCGATAAGCATAAAGATTAATGATGTCCCTAGAAGCACCCGCTGGCTTGTAGATTGCTAAATATTACTAGCAATATCAATACTAAGCACTGAAGATGTCATTAAATTTAAATATTCTTAATCATAACATTCTACGGTATTTAGACAATCAAAAGGAATTGTGGGAGGGGAGAGTTGTTTGTCACTACATGTCATAAGATAAGCACAGAACTGTAATTATGATGATAATGATTAGTTTGAAATTGTCTTTAAATAAATTAAACTTGTGAAACATACTTACAGTCACAGAAAATACCCATACCTCTTGCATGGAAAGAGAGCATTGCTTGATATGTTACAGCAATATTCCCTTGATTCCATTTCCCCTACAGGGGGTGGTATGAACATTTTCTGGATTCTTGGTAAATATTTAACAATTATTCGCCAAAGGCAAAGTGAATATCAGGGAATATTTAAAAGACACATTTTCTTTCATTATTTCTAATTCCTCTCCGGTAACAGCAACAAAGCGGCATGGCCGCAATTTGGGATTATCGCTGGAGGTGATTATCGTGTGATAGTGTGAGTTTCTCGACCAATCAGCGCACGAGATTTTCAATAATCACCTGTCTATTTTTACTAATAATCTAATATTAGGAGTCAAAAAGCATTCGTCTTATAAATAAGACCAGTATTATAAGTGGCATTCTTTTAGCCATGAATTAGGGTGGTTTATAATATAATTGCAAAGCATGATGGTTAAATTATGACTGCCGTCGTCTGAACCATGGAGGATTGAGATACCTATGCTTTTAATTTTATCTAGCACTTAACACTCAAGTAGAACCGATGGACTAAAGACAGACATTACATAGGTTGGTTCCCTTGATGATATGGTTTCAATGATATCCATAATAGATAGCATTGTGTAGGCCTGGTCTTCACTAGTGATAAAAGCATAAGCATATAACAACTTACTAAAGCACAGAAAGTACCTTATGGTAGACTTTTTTTTTTTTTTTCAAGTACAGAAAGTACCTTATGGTACACTTGATCATTTTGTTTTTAACCCAAATATAAAGGGATTAACTTATTGAAGTGAAGACTAGGCCTCTAAGGCAAAAAGGGCGTTGGCTCTCTGAAAAAGTATTCACAGAATTGTAGTCTGACCTCCTAATGAAACGGGTTAAAGAGAAAATACAGGGGCATAGAGAGGGCAGCACTTGTGCTTGTTCTGCAGCTGTCTTTAGGAGGAGTGAGGAGGAGTCACTTTCTGCCTACCTCAAAAAATTATTCCTCTGTCCCCTCCCCCCTCACAAAAGGATCATCACCAAGAAACCAACGATTAGCAACTATGATGACCGGAAATTATCCACCACACTGTCATGCCACAGCCTTTTTGCCTGGTGATGTTATCCATATCTATGTTTATGCTCTCTGTTTCCTCCATGCTTCCATGCTATATCAATCTTTTAAGTTAATTCTTAAGTTAAAGCTCTGTTTGTCAGTCACACAAGTATGCTTGAAGGTATAACAATAACTAGTCTTAGAATGTATGTTGTACCATGTTGAGTACATGTTTGCTAATAATGCACGAGTGTTATGCATATATGCATGCCAAGGAAAGTTAAAGTATTAGGTATGCCGACCTCTCTACTCTGTCTGTCTTCAATAGCATGCATAAAATGGTCATCGTGACAATGTAGGTTTTAGTGGACACCAAACAAGGCAATTCAAAAACAATCCACAGGTTTGCTCTTGAAGACTAGTGCTTTCCAACATTGTCATGGAAACACTTTGATTGAAGTCCATCAAAATCCTATTTTGTCGCAACAGTAAATGGTATGATTCTGCACATGCTATTGAGGATGACTAATGAGGATTAAAGAATATTATTATTAATGACGCTTGGCTGAAATACCATGGTATAATGCTGTATCATGCAAAAATAATTAATATGAATATACGACAAAAATGCTGATAACAAATCAAATTAAAGTTAAAGACAGTAACGTATGGTGTTAATAGAACCTCAGTGCAGCTCATCATATAGTACACACTTTCTTTTCTCTTTCTGCTCTTATTAGGCAATACAAATTTGAATGAGAAAGAAAGTTCACAAAGAATTTCGTTTTATTCTATTATTTTGTCCTCCAAATAGTCCCCTTCACAGTTCCCTGCACTGTCTTAAAAGGTTAATGGCCTCTGCATCAAAGTGAGATGGCTTTGACCTTGCAATGATGGATGTTACCTTTCAAGATGTCACAAGGAACTGTGAATGGGACTATAGACTCCTTGCAGTATGTTGGAATGCAGCTCAATTTGGAGGACATAACAATAAGTTTCCAATGCTCATGAGATTGAAATTCTTCTGTTTTGCCCTCCAAATTGAGCTGCACTGGGAATATGCTGCAAGAGGTTCATAGCTCCATTTCAGTAAAGCTTAAAAAGAGGTCAAAAAATGGACTTTAGATAAATGTCAACAAAAATAAAAATACTAATCTCTCAAATGAGCAACACTCGTAATTGCAACAGTATAATACTCAAGTTCTAATAGACTTACTCGTAGTAACATGCATTCCATTTGTGGCTATTTTCTAACGAAGCATGAGAGAAAAGTTTTGCTTGAAAAGCTAGATAAAAATGTAACAAAAACCAAAGAAAAATCTAATGTGTAATCGTTAATGCACACTGAATTTCCTTCCTACATTTCTTCTTTCATGATTTTTATTATTTTATTTATTTTTAAGTATTTTGAGGGGGGTAGGGTGGTGGGTGGATTCGACCCCCACTACCCTAGCCTTCATTAAGAGACATAGAGCTAGAGAGAAGTATTTTTGTTGCATATCATTCTAAGACTTGTATTTGTTATACCTTCATTTTATGGTACAATAGCTGAGGATGTTATCCATGAGAGTGGAAATGAATTAGATGGCCTCTCTAGAGACGATTCCTCCGATGAAGAACAAGCCCTGCTGAATCAGAACCGCCCTCGAGGTGCAATGATTCTTGCTCGTGGTTGTTGCCCTGGTTTTGCTGGCAAGAGCCGACTCTTCTCCTATTGATCAGACTAGGATTCTAAGCTTAATGTGTCTAAATAATTTATAGTGCTCGAAAACAAACCGATAAATTATCCTAACTAACATTAGAGTGCAAACACTACATTGCGGAACAATGCTATCTATTTTTATGTACAATTCTACCTCTATTAAGCAAACAGTTTATTTTGACAACCTTCATTTAATGGGTAGATCCTTTTCTCAAGGGCAGATCATCCAGGAGGAATGGATTGCTTGGCTAGTCATCCCCCTATAGAGTTGAAGAATAATTAGAATAAAGAATAAGAAAAAAGATTCAAAGGCCGAAATAATATTTATGGATCTGCCAAAGTTTTCTTCCATTGCTTACTCTAAAACAACAGGCAACCTCCTGAAGGTGTCCAATTAATAGCCAGGTACCACTCTAGATATTTACAGTAAAGCTTACCTCTATTCAGCGGATACCTTTAATTAAGCAGACACCACTCGCAAAGTCTCAAAGGTGTCTGCATAATACTAGTACCACTGTATTTACAGTAAAACAAACCTTTATTCTGTAAACACCATTTATTTAGCAGACCACGGTCAAAGTCTTGAAATTGTCCACCTAACAGACTGGTACCATTGTAGTACAAGATAGTGTCTATTATATTATCAGTGGTATTCAGTATGGTAATGCTTTAGATACATGATAGTATTCTTTTATTGATATAGTTTTTGCACTCCATAGATGTAGTAGGCTAAAATTAGAAAATTATAGCTAAAATAATATCTTAATAAAAATGTATTATTTGTAAGTAGATTTCGATCTGTGTAAATTACAATTCAGAAAAATCGCTCAAACAATCAATATTTTTCCCCTTTAATAGAGTACAAACACTTTAAGTGTGTAACATAAATACCACTAAATACTGCTAAATTATGCTAATCCTATTGTTTTCTATTGTTTAATTAGCACTATTTACTACTAAATAGTGCAGTGTTGCACGCTTTCAGTGTTTGTACTGTAGTTTAAACTGTCTTAGATAAATAACGTTATTGATTAGTGATAATTTAAGAATCATAACGATTAATTTAGAAGTTATTACTCTTATGGTATATTTTTGTATATATGTCTTTCAGGACCAGGATTCTCATATCTAAAGTGTATTTTTTAATCTTTTTTTCCGTTGCATATTTTTATTACTATTTTGTAGAACAATTAATTAAAAACGATTTGTTGCATTTTTGTTGTCATTTGTCATCTCTTCTATATGTAATTTACTTTTATTCCAATTTATTGGATAGCATTTTTGAAGTGATAGAATGATTTTACTTAGATGGTGAAAGGATAGTTAACGTAATACACACTACTCAACACTAATTCTATCGTGTTCTTTTGTTATAGTCTTACTATTAGTCACTGATTAAAGAACTTCGTTTCACGGACCAAGTAAAATCACTCAAAGAAAAAATATTAGCCTATTCGTTAGACGAAAGTATCTGAACTGCTTTGTGCAAGCAAAAATCTATTTGATCCACCGTACAGGAAGATCATTGGTTTTATATTTTGTTGATGACAAACAAAACGATTATGAACCATGGTCACTCGGCAGTATCTTTGAGTTCACTTCTACACAGCCGTTTACTTCATAAGATGTCAACTAACCATGACCTGACCTTGGACATAATATCTTGCACATTTCAGACCACGTGTCATTCTCTTGAGAATGGGATTCTTTGTTTGAGATATTTTCATATTCGTGTGTCTTCTCATGCACAACCTTTAAACTAAGAAAAGATACGCAAGGGAATGACATGTGGTCTGCAATGAGAAAACAATACACCAAAGGTAAAGAGATCTATTGTTTAGAATGTTTATTATATTTTATCTGTTTTCCCCTCCACAGCAAGTCCAATAGCACCGGAGATCCCTGCACATGCACCCAGAGCAATGTCTACATCAAGTTTAAGAAGTGACTGGAAAAGAAAATCAAAAAAGAAACAAAATAGGTAGGTTTGGGTGTATCCTAGTTAGCATTACATCATGGGATACTAAGGGGATAATTACTGGTAGTAAATAAAACCCTTTGAAATCTTAACTCGATCATTGTCATCCTTTTTGAATGACCATTTTTCACCCATTCATTTATTCATTCTTTCATCCTTTTATTTTACATTTGATTGCATGATGTCATACATACTATCAGAGACGAGACCACTATTCCTGAACAGACTAAAAAAAGACCCGAATCTGATGGTTCAATTGGCAGTAAATTAAGGTCAAAGTCAAGAAGATCAAGGTATAGATCAATACTCCAGTTTCGAGTTCTCCGTTGCTCAGGGTTAGCCTCGATTTTGTGTAGAATATTCACGTGTCTCAGTGAAGGTCTGTGGAATTTCAAAGTGTTTGTATTGTTGAAGTTTTGCATTATTTACTTTACCGTTGGTATTTGTGAATATTTAGACACTGGGCACGAGGCTAAGCCTGAGCAAATGAGTCTGTAATCAAGGAACACAGTGGTAATCTGGAACTCAAACAAGGTCTGTTGGATAGCTTGCAATTACTGTTTACAAAAATAGTGCTATTGCCATGCAAGCTGTGTGCACTATAACTCGTATTCAGATAAATTGGTATCTATCAGTGCTTGAGGTTTGGTATCCTTCTTTAGGGGGGTGGAGTGGGGGTGAAATTAAAATTGAGTTGAAGAGAAACATAATTGGAGCTCTGTTTCTTTTATCCACCCACCCCTCCCCCATGAACATTTTTTATCCCCTCCATTAGTAAGTATATTAGTAAGTATTGAGATCATGAATGATTGAGGATAGTTTGAAAGTGGATGGGAAGAAGAGATACAATTAAATAAAGATTTGTGGGAAGTGGATAATGGGAAGACATATATTGTAATTTCTCTTTTTTAACTTCATTTTAATTCCATTTATTGTTCATTTATGTTCATTTATTTCATATTTCTAAAAACAATTTAAACTACCGGCACACTAAATATAATTATTGTTAAAATTTTAATTTTTAAAGATGAAGTAATCTAGAGACATGAATACCTAAGAAATATCATAAAAGTTAGTAACATAGAGATGCCATAGTGTCAATGCACTTGCTTCTACCCTCACCTAGAGGTTGTTTCAAAGTTTGATCTTCGAAAAAGCTGTTCCTTGACTTAGATAAGGTACTCAAGATGTTGTTTCAACTGACTTAGATCAGCACAGATATTCCAGGCTTCAGTAAAATGGTTTTCTTGTATTCAATAAATTTTAAGATTAAAGACCATTAAAATTTGATAAAATAAATACCTAAGCATTTAAACTCTTGGTTAATTTCCAGAAGATAATAATAAACTTCCAGGAAAATATATGTGCAATCCTAGCCAGGGGGGGTTGTGTTTTCAGGGGAGGTAAAGGAGATCGGATGCACAGTTCCAACTATTAAAAATAGTAAATGAGGTTTCAAAAAAATTTAAATTACACAAGCAGTTAAATACTGTAGACTCACCTCAAAAGTCAACATAGACCTCTTTATTATAAAAGGCAATGTGAAAACAGATTGAAAAATTGATATTTTAGCTTTAAAAATAGAATTGTGAACATGTTGAGTATCTTTCACAAGGATTATATGGTTTTTCACATGACACAACAAACATCCACCTTTATCACACGGCAGCCATATGTTCATTCTCACGAGAATAAAAATCTTTATTTAACATATATAAATTTATTTTCAAGCACTTGAATGCGAGGCCCTGCTTAGTGGAATCTATTGTTCAAAACAATATAGCTGCTAAGTAAAAAAGGCACATACTATTCACAAGTTCACGATCTTGAATTTTTTATGATCATGCATCACAGAAAATAAGATCCCTTGATTCACATATTATTTCACGTAAAACCATTTGTTTCGCAATGTGGGGCTCTGGGAAGTTTACAATCTATTTCTATTCTAAAAATCCTAAAAACTAAAGCTATCCTGTGCGCAGAGGTTCCTTTTTGACCCTCCATGGGCTGGCTGGTTGTGGAAAAAAAATACCAGCCAGCCCACAGAGGGTCAGTAAAAACCTCTGCTCGCAGGGTACTCAAAGCTAAACTTTTCCTTCAAATTAAACATCATTAAATCTAAATGTTTAAAACTATTAATTATCAACAACGGGCAAAAAGTTGTCCTCCAAATTAAACATCATTAAATCTAAATGCTTTAAAAAATTATTAATTATCGACAACGTGCAAAAAGTTGACTGTTTTGTTTACTTTGCTTCTAGGGAGGGGCCCGATGATTATAATTGCTTAAAAAAGAAAGTAGAACATTTACAATATGTAAGTACCTGTTACATTTCCTTGCCGGAAATACTGTGAAAATACTTTGGTGTTGATAATTAATTATTCATTAGGATTTAATGATGGTAGACTTCTTGATTTGACGATGACTAAATTAAGAATTTTGATTCCGATTGGTTCATGATTATCGCTCCTGGTTATCATGTGATTTTGACGTCACAAAGACTGCTGTTCTCATAGTCTCTCTGTCAGTTTTCTAGTTTCAAATTCTCTGCTGCTTAAGGTGCTGGCACACGTTGCAACATTGTACGCAACATTTCAAGCAAAAAATTTGAATCTGGGCGACACACATTGCAACAAAATCATGCAACATCGCTTGTGTCATCCTGCTATGTTAAGATATTTGGTCAGCAGCAATAAATTTGGTGCAAGATGATTGGCTGGAAATATTGCACGCAATGTTGCAGCCATGTTCACATGATGAAATTTGTTGCGCGCAATGTTGCAAGAGTAGAGCAGGACTTCAGATTTGTTTGGGGTAGACATACGCTGCAACAGTCCTGTTGCATGCAATGTTGCATGCAATGTTGCAGCGTGTGTCAGCACCTTTAAGGTTAGCCTTGATTTGTGTGAAATATTCATGCAATCATGATAGGGAGCTGGATCAAGTTAGTTCAGTTTCTTCTCATAGTAGTAGTGATAATGATGACAGATGGCAGTTGAAGATAATTGAAGAAAAAGAAAACTTGCGCACATGCCGTGTGCTGTTATAAAGCTTGAGGGAGATTACAGAACATGAGAGAAGTGTTAGGAGAAGCACAGCGCATAGCAGAGTTCTTCTCAACACTTCTCAAGTGTTCTGTCAGTCCTCAAGTGTTTTATGGCTCCATACAGCACAGCAAGCACATTTTTTATTTCTTTTATGAAATACAAATTACAATAACTGTTATTTTGGATAGGAAATATGCAACTGAAAGTGCACTGGAGTGCTGTGTGCTCTCATAAAGCATGCGCTCCCAACCAATCAGAATGCCAGATGAATAATCATATATTTATTTAATAATGATGATAATATATTTATGAACAATACCAATAATGCTGGGTTTTTTCCTCATGATTCAACAGGAAACAATGTCTCTAAGAGAAAGTCTGGCAGAAGAACAAATGGCAAGAAGAAAAATGGAAAAATTCATCCGCACTTCTCTAAAAGGAATTGTACCTGATTTGAAATGGGAAGAATTCAAAGATGAAACATGAAACTTGAAGGACAAATAGATAAACATGAGATGAGAAGAAGTATGGGCCTGTTCCTCCTACACTTGGACATTTACTCATTTCTGTGCCACTGATGATGATGATGCCGATCATTCTATCTTGGATGTATGTCGTCAAGTAATGTTCGTACTGTTTCAAATAACTCCTTAAAGGAATTAACATTGCAATTTTTCTTCATAACTATCTCGTAATTGCAATAATCTGATTGGCTGCGTCAGTTGTGCCTCCAGAATTTCTTCACAGATGCTAGACCACATCTTGACATCAGTTTTGTGAAAAGGCCTGTAGCATCTCATCCTCTTTTATCTCGGCATGTCTGTCAGTCTGTCGTTTTGAAATAATCAAGCACTCTCCTACTCAAACTGTATGATAACATTGACCTTTACGTATCTTGAATGACTGAAAGGGTTTGGTTGTCATAGCATCTCACAGCAGTAAATTAATGCTATTAATATATGAAAAAACAATGGTATTCTCGTAACATCCTGGAAAATATGAAATAATATTGGTTGATGAGTTTAATGGTTATCACTATGGAAAAAAGACAATTACTATCGAAAAAGGACAATTGCTATTGAAAAATGGAAAATGTTGCAAGATTTTTATTTACATCGGGCACTGAACTCCAGGAGCAAGGTGTTGCTGATGGCTTGGAAATAATTTGGCAGTCATATATAAGAATGATGTTGATGCAACCAAAGAGCAAGAAACCACAGAGGTGTTAGCTGGCAAATAATAGAGTAAAAGTCTTGCTGCGTCAAGTCATTCAAATGGATCGAAAGGTGCTTCCATCAAGTGTCAACATCTTATCAGATGAGTCGTATAATCATTCAGATATCCAAAGGAAAACAGTGGAATTTGTGTTATTTTTGTTGTGTTGTTGTTGGTAGTAAGAGCAGTCTTCGCATGACTGTGAAAAGCTCAGTGCCATATGCGTGCCGTGCCGTAACCGCAATGTTTTCTAAAACTTTTAATTGGCTGATAGTTTTCTCACACAATGCGATTGGTCTGGAAAGGTGTGACCCTGTCCGCACCATGTTTGTATCGTGTTTCAGGCATTTGATTAGATGGAGGGTAAATTCTTGTGCAAAGTGATTGGTCTGGCATATGCCTTGCCATGTCAGGACTGTGTTCGTGCCTTGAGGTTTTCACAGTTATACAAAAACTGCTCTGCCTTGGTGATGTTGCAAGAACTAGATCTTGATGTTTAGAATCATGTTGAATGTTGGTAAGACAACTTGACTTTATGGGGTGCCTGTGTTGGTAATGGTAAATTAGCTACTGACACCCTAACAACAACCTCCCAACACCTTACCTACTCACAGCTGACACCATATGGACATCCTACCGATGTCAATTCTGGGATTGCATTCTTTACTTTGGCTATAAATTATACTTGCAAAGATAGATTATGAGAACGAATTTGTGTTGTTCATAATGTCGAGATGTTTAATATATACCTTAATGATGGAACTATGCAATATAAAAGTTATATCAACAAGAATGAGGCGTAGATATTTATTTTCCAGTGTGGTGGCAAGCAGAAAACAGAAGCATTTATTAACAAGTTGTCAATATTATTAATTCATTAGCAATAATAAATTATAAAGCATATATTTGTACTTCAAATCTTAGAGAAACTTTTTCACTTTTTGCTAAATTATCATAAAAAGCGTTGCCATGGTTTAATTTCCATGTAAATGGTGGAAATCATAGGTTATTATTAGCTATTTCGAAAAAAAAAGGTTGGTAAACATACTTTTGTCGTATGTTGTTTACTAAGCTTGAAGTGTATTGTATTGATATATAAATAATGTCAGCACAGCCTTCTTTTACCAAAAACATACCTAATTTCCCTATCAAGGCAATCTGGGAAATGACTTGCTGTATGGACGGGAAGCACACGTTCACTGGACACAAAAGGGTTTGGTATTCAACATGCAACAAAACAATGATTCACCAACCTTCCTTAAAATAGAAGTATAGTCCTCCTCAGAGCGTTTAGAAGTGTTTGGAAAAAGTGAGGCTTCATAGAAATTGTCTGCCTTCATATTTAATGATTTGTTTTAAAACCACTTTTAAAAATATTTTTACAAAATAATTATTTTGGTGTAACTTGTTACCAGCCTCCTTAATTTCTAGAACTCAGAACAGGGCTATCTATATAAGGTTCACTGCAGCAATTCACCGTTCTCATAATGGCTGATGAGCACACGAAAACGAGGTCACCCAGTCATCTGATAAGGCCGAGTGCTCATTCAAAATTAAGGTAGATAGCCTGAATTCAGGTCAAAGGTAAACGCATTTCATGTGCTTTTTCATCTTTTATTGTGTACTAATGAGTGAGTGGCCATGTTTTCATGCACTTGTCTGCCATTACGAGAACGCTGCATGGAATCTCTGTAATGGTTTGCTAGATATTTCTGACCTTTTTTAGAACATAAATCTTTTTAAAAGCTTTGAAAAATTCCTGCCTATTTTACTGCAAATTTCTGATAACACAGTTGATGCTGTCTGAAACGATACAGAAAATATCCTTACCTACCAACTTGGGTAGTTCTTTAAATAAAATAGCAAGAGATTCCTGCAACCTTCTCCCACCCTACCCCCTTTTGGAGGTATGGATGTTTTCTGGAACATTTCCCTCTTACATAGAAAATTGTCTCGAATGCAAGGTTAACGTGGACTTTTTTTTCACTTTTTCTCATTGGAATTTGAGGCATTTCTTTTGTATTTCCATGTCAGCCTTGCATTTAAGACAATTTTAAGAAGAACCCATTGAAAAAGAATAGAGAAAAGGGATAGATGTGTTGACTTAGTTGTTGCATTTTCTTTACTAGTTAAGTAACCAACTTTCATAAAGGAATACATTTTTACCTGATTTATTGATCCTTGGTAAAGTATACACTAATTTCTAAGAAATCAATGAGTATCATTTCAATGAATAAAGTCTTTATATTGCATTTCTACATCTCTCATTAGTATAGTAACTATAATTTTGACCTCAGTTATGATGTTTTTCCATTTCAGGCCACATGTCATTCCCTAAAGAATACAATTATTTGTTTGAGTTGTATCCATATTCATGTGACAGTCTTCTCATGTGCAACCATTAAACAAAGAAATGATACTCTAGGGAATGACACATGGTCTAAAATGGGTAAAACACTATGGTCAAGCTAAGTGGGTCTATTCTTTGTCCATTTATGTCAACAGGACAGTAGCCAAAACAAAAACAAAACACTTGTTTTACAATGCTGTTCTATTCCATTTGAAAGATCAAACACATGTTTATATTAATTTCTAATACTCTCAACATCTATTTTGTGGATTCTGGTTTTACAACTCTGCCCAGGAAGAGGATAGCATCAGATTTGCAGTGTCGAATCAAAAACAAGAATGGGTGGTCAGCAGTAAATGATGGTGGAGGTTGCACCATCATCCTCGTCATCATGACAGCAGCCGTCGCAGCTGCAGCTTCTGTTCCTTCTTCATTTACATCAACAAATGCCTTATGGAATACCTGAGAGACATAAAGTTTCTCAGGACTTTTGGTTATTCCTGTGAAGTTGGATTTCACTTCGTCAAACATATCACCCATACCCATCAGCTGAAGAATGTTCTTCAACTCAAACTGCCTCGTCATTGAGAACTTCGGGATGGAGACCTCAACTTCAAAGGGGCGTGCCTTGGTGACTGACGTGAGGGCACCTTGAAGGGCTTCGTATGTCAGCTTCTCTTCTAGCTTGGAGAGACCTTCAATTTCATTGGGTAATAGAATAACCATGGACAAATCTCCCCCAGTATACGGCATTTCTAACAGCTGACAATCAAGGTTTTTATCTTGACCAAATTTAAACTTTGACTTCTGAAACATCATTTTGGTTTTCACTTCTTTATTCTGGCTGGTGAAGAAAGTAGAGTCAAAAGTGTGTGCCTTGTCGAATTGCTTCTCCCAAATCCCCTTGAAATAGATGGCATTGACTAAAGCGGCTCTGGTGAGTGTGTTTAAGCTGCCCGACGGAAGCAAATCCTTTATCTTTTCCTTCGTTTTCTCTTCAACCCAAGTGTTAATCATCTTCCGGGCGCCTTCGAAATCCTTTTTGTAGTCGACCAACGCAGTCTCGGCGTCGTAAAAATTCTTGCAACAATCTGTGAACTCTTGAATCACTTGAAAGTCTTGCTGCAAGAAGAGTCGATTGGCTGTGTTTAGCTCATTGCTGGCGGTGTTTGCAGATGTTAGGGCTTCGCTGAACGACTTCATTGACTCGTTTAGTTTTTCAACTTTCATGTTTTTCCAGTGAAAACCCTGGGCTATTTGTTCTGCAGTAATTTCTCGGGCACCATTGTACACCATCCCCAAAGCAATACTCAGGCTGGTCGGGGAGTAGAATAAGTTATCTCCAAGGAACTTTTCCTGGCTTTTTAATACTGCGTAAAGGTCCGCAGCGAATTGATTCACCGCTGTAGCTACTGCACTCATGTTAGTCGCAAGAACAATAAAAAAATCGAGGTTTTTCAACTGGTTCTTTTGCTGTTTGTTTGATTGTGAAATAAATACAATGCTCTTTCGATGTCTATTATTAGCAACATTAAACTGACCAATCAGGATACATACCACAGGACATCCACCATTCAAGAACTCGGTCATTTTATCTATGCCAAATATTGATTCACATATCTTTTTGAATACGTGTAGTTCCGTCATTGTAAGTCCCCTCTATAGGTTCTGTGCAGTTATTCTCTTTAGCACACAGATTTTTTAATCTAAATTGGGCTTTTTTCAATAAAAAGTTATCAAATTGCATAATCGACCAATAAGCTTTGTCCGCGTAATTTTAACTTTGATTTCTGCCTCCTATTTGCTCAGCTTGCCTTATGTTTTCAAAACTTTCTAATTTTTTTAATCATTTAAAAAACGTTAATTATTATTTCCAAAAAGTTACGTCATTGAAAATACACCAATGAGAAGGAATGTTATATATCATATTTCCAGGAACGCCTGTCTATTTTTGCAATCAGTGCAGTTCTTTGTCACAGTAACAACCATTAAGATGAAGCTGTTTTTAACCTTAAAAATCGCATTTATTTTAATACTATCAAAGTCTTTCCTCTGCGAGGGGGAAAAACATGGCCCTGGATCTGAAACTATAAAGGAATTGGTTCACTCAAGTAATGAATTTGCTTTCAAACTCTTGAACTTCCTCGGCGGACAAAACGAAGAGTCCAAGAACGAGAATGTGTTTTTTTCTCCCACTAGTATTTCAATAGCCCTTGCAATGGTGTACCTTGGCGCTAGAAGAAACACAGCTACTCAAATCTCGGATACTTTTGGTTGGAATGAATACGATGGGGAAGAAATCCATACCGCTTTCAAAACTTTACACGAAGCGATACATAATTCAGAAGACGAGGTCTTTGAGCTTAAACTGGCCAATCGAATCTGGGGACATGACAGTTTACAGCCCTTGTACGAGTTTTCTAGTGCTATTAAAGAATTCTACGGATCTGAGATAACGCTAGTAGATTTTGTCAAGGGTTCTGATGAGGTGAGAAAAGATGTGAACGACTGGGTTCACCAACAAACAAATGGAAAAATCCAAGACTTTCTTCCACATGGCGTCTTGAATTCTGCTACAAAATTGGCATTGATTAACGCTATCTACTTCAATGGGGCTTGGAAGAACGAATTTGATAAAGAAAAGACCTTCCACGCACCGTTTTATGCTACAGGGAACCGAGAAAATAAGATAGAAGTCAACATGATGACCAAGAAATCGATGCATAAGTATTACTTTGATCAGGAACATCATTGCCATTTATTGGAGCTGCCTTACAGCGGAGATGAGCTTTCAATGGTTCTTGTACTTCCAGAGGAGCTGGATGGAATATCAAGACTAGAGAAGTCTCTGAGCCAAGAGAACTTAGACAGATGGATGGCGCTCATGGTAAACACAACTGTCTCTGTGTCACTCCCCAGATTCAAGTTGAATCAACGAGTTGACCTTAAAAATGTGTTACCAAAACTTGGGATTAATGATGTTTTTGATGCTAGTAAGGCTGATTTGAGTGGAATTACTGAAAATGGTGGACTATTTGTCTCGAATGTCATTCACAAAGCCCATGTGGATGTAAATGAGAGAGGAACAGAAGCCGCAGCAGCTACAGGAGTCACCATGATGAAAAGATCCTTAGATTTCAATGAAGGTTTCCATGCAGATCACCCGTTTATATTCTTCATTCGTCACCATTTTTCTGGGTCGATTCTTTTCGTTGGTAAACTTATGCAACCCAGTGGGCTTGGTGAGGAACCAAGCGACCTGCCTGAAAGACTTGTGCGAGGTGATGAACTCTAGAAATATAGTTTGAGATAAATTATAGTAATTTGATTTATTTAGGTACTGATAGTTTCATTGACTTCGTAAATGAATTTTCCATACTATTAGCAAAACTTAATGGCTTATTTATAAAATAAATCTTATAATTATGATTAAAAATTTAAAACAAGAGAAAAGGACTCGCTGTATGGACGGGAAGCTCGCGTTCACTGGACGCAAAGTCCAGGTTCTCCACATTGATGCGTCTGAAGTGTGACCTAGGTAACACTTAGATCCTGAATACAAGTCCAATTTCATACAGTGAACTATACCATCCCATTTTCTCTCTTGCGTCGAAGAGAGGATTGCATATAAGTACAGCTACGTGTCGTGAGACTAGACAAGTGCCTTATGAACACTGAGCGATCCTGGAGAGGGGTCGACGAAAGAACAAGCACGCGGTGTGAGTGAGGCCCAAAGGCAAATTTCACATATGCCAAATGAGCAAGACCTATTGTTTGAATTCATTCGATACATGTGAAATTCGATGTTAAAGCTGGACCTGAGAATTTGCATATCAGTATAGAAATATCGTTGTCCCTTGTTACATCCAGATGCCTCTTGAAAGCTTTACAGATTCGATTTTTCATGAAGGGTAGTTCAAAATGAAAAGAAAAAGTCATGGTGCTTATCGATATCTCGAGAGATGTGTTCAATTTACTACATGACAGTTATTTATATTGTTGGCATAGAAACCAGACATCGCGTTTCCCTTTCTTCCCTGCTTGCCTCGCTTTGAGGTACTCGAATATAAAAGTCTAACTAACTGGTTTGACCACACGGGTAGACCAAAAATAGGAATATCTGTCTCTTATGGTGAGCTGATCAACTCCGTTTGGATCGAAATCTTTGTGTCCTTTAAACTCGAGGCCTCGTCCAGCAAGATTCCAGGCTAGATCTTTTTTATTATGTAAGTAAAGTTGGCATTTTAAATATTTATGGCAGAAAATAATTTTCATAAATATGTCCAACGGGGATGGTGGCAATGTTCCAGAACTGAATTTTAACATTCCATGATTCAATATTACTGCTATTACTTTTTTCAAGCACACGTGCGAAGAATGGAAAAATAATAATGGGTTAAATGTTCAAAAACGAGCTCGACAGTTTCTTTGTATTTTGTGTTTAGACATTCTTTGTTCATATTAATTGTGACTATTCAAAATTTTTATAACGTTACGTCAAGTCCATTTTAAGTGTTAAGTGAATATTTTATGTTCAATGTCGCGCGACATGGTCTCTGTGTAACGTGTGCACGAATGCGTGACATTACAGTGCAGAGTGTTGGTCCTTGACAGTGAACGTACCGTTGTCCTGTCGCTAAAAACACTAAAAAAAGTCTAGACCAACAGCATCCTGAGGGTGTCTGCCCTGCTGAGTGACTTTTCAAAGTGCGAACATTTCATTCTTTGGTTTTGACAGCGATATTTGACAGCGATTAGAGATCTGTTGATTTATATAATTCCAGTGACCAGACCTTCACCGATCATTACACTCGGGATAAATTCCTTTGCCATGAATTGGACGGCGAAGAGTTGAAGAAGATGGCACTTTAGAGTGATAAAACTTCTAGATAAATCGGTAAGTAAGGAACTACTTCAAGACAAACCTCAGCTTTATTCCAAACTGGATTTGAATTCGAAAGTCGGTAAATATGATAATATTCATCCTCTAAATTTTCTAGATGAAATATTACGTGTTACAGTTGACAGAATTAGTGTTCTCACGGTGTAATTATGATACCAAACAAAGCAGTTTATTGCTTTACTACTTCCTTTTATCGAGGTTAAAATATTTCTAAAAAATAGAAACTTAATTCCTTCGCTTCTTGCATTTGATAAAGACAACCGCTTCTAAAAGCATTGACATGTTTTCTATCCGTAGGTAAATAAAAAGTCACTAAAGTTAGTAGACTCGGACGATAATATCGAATGTTTGTGTATAAGTGCCTCTCGTATAAGTTTTATGTACTCCTTTTTCGTATAAAGAAGATTATTTTTCATGCTGTACGATAAAGAATATAGAGAAAATAAACGAAGGAAACGCTGTACGTCTTAATTTAGGTTTACTTTCAACCTCGATTTCGAAAAAAAACTAACTCAACAAGGCCATCCTATCTAAATAGAATCTTCCTAAACTCAATAGACCTTGTGAACTTGGTCAAGCAATAAATTTGGCATTAGTACTTAAAAGTTCAACGCCATATAGTTTTTGTCAAACTTTCAAATTGCTCATGTTATATGTTATAAACTGTGAAGCTTTCTTTCCTAATGTAAGATTAAGTATAAAAAGATATAACTAGCTAAAAACTAGTATACACTCCTTTCTACCACTTCTTTCTCTTTTACTCCGACGAAGGACTAGCGTCCGAAACGTCAGTAAGTTTTTTCATCTTTTCACGGTGTATAATTTACCTTTTCATCATTACTGTAAGATTAAGTATAGTTGCTTTAACCTTAATTTTGCTAAACGAAATAGCACATGCTTGTGAATATTCAAATCAACTACTGTATTTTTGAGTCGCCATGCTGTTTTCGTAGGAATAAAATCCCTAAAATCAAGCTAAAGTAAATATAAAATGAGATATTGAGTTCGTTCTCGTTTACACTCTCTTAACTCTAATTAACTTTCTTTCTGTTATCTTTAACCTCCTCAACCCCTTTGAATTTTAAACAAAAGTTACTTGAAAACATATCGGGTTTCTAGAGTGAGAATATGTTGGCCGGAAGGATGTAAAGTTCCTACGAATATTGCAACACGATCCAGTTTATCAATATTGTTGTGTCAAGTTTTCCTTCATAGCAGCAGAACTATAAAAATATTTTGACTCAAAGTTGAAGTTTTTACAGGCACAAAGATAAGTACGCCGAGTATTGTGCTGGAGATCCTGGTTCTTGACACTTTCTAAGTATATTTTTGTTTTTCCTAAGTTTTTGTTAACTGAAGCAGTTGTGCTTTGGTGTAAAGAAAAAGCTTACATATCTTGAAGAAAACTACAAAGCAAGTTTATTGATTATGAACTGGTAAAAGGGCACAAGTTTGTTATAATTCATTTAGAGTTTGGAGAACTGAACTCTTTGGAGTACAAACTTGCGTTCATTAATTAAAGTAATGTTGATCCTTTTAGCGTTGTTGATCCAACATTGTTGTCTTATATCCAACTCGCTGATACAAGTTCTTGCGCTTAACTTTGTCTTGGCAGTGAATAACGAAAAGGTTTAGCCCGGCGCTTTCATGAGATTTAGTTAACTATCTTTTTCCATGCTTTCTTTCGTTCTCAGTATATTCAAAGATTTCGTAAGCACGTGAGGCGCTTTGCCTATTGGGATTCAGTTTTTCATAGCTGGTATTTTTCATAATTTCTTTTCTCTATTCTCTACATTGCGCACGGTTGCAGACAATCGATATTGCATACAATAAGCCATGCCACACGACGCAACTTTTGTTGCACCCAATCAGTGTTGCACGTACCGCGTGTTGTGTATTTTTGATATATAGGATTTGTTGCTATACTGAGACCGTGATTTTCAAATGGCTTCCTTTCGTGACTTCAAGATATTAGGTGAATACTTTACATATTGCTGTGCTCCACTGCTAGACTGGTTGGAACCAAGTAGTCGATTTATAATGACAGTCGGCTTAAAAATCGTTTAATATTGGACGACGAGGTTCGTCAGCTAGAGAGAGGTTACCCCGTTTCTAACGTTTCATCTCTTCTCTTCTCTTCTCTTCTCTTCTCTTCTCTTCTCTTCTCTTCTCTCTCTTCTCTCTCTTCTCTTCTCGTCTATTCTCTTCTCTTCCATTATTCTTCTCGTCTATTCTCTTACCTTTCTCTTCCTTTCATTTCTTATTTCTTTTTCGACTCTTTTTTTCCTTCCCTCGATTCCAGTTAAAATATTGCGCGAATCAATCCACGATTTTGTCTCATTATAGCGAACAACCTTATCAATGAAAGGTCAAAATGGCGGGTCTTTTTTTGATAATAAAATTATCCTTGACCTTAAAATCAAACCCTGATGAGAACTGAGCCCACACATGTAGAAAAAAACGATTTTTTTTCGAAAGTTTCTTATAATTTTTTTTGTTATTTAATTTAGGGCTGGTGTGAAGTCGTTCGCCAACCTTGAAGACGTAATGAAACTATCAAAGTATGAGCCAACAAGCTCTAACATGCCTTTAGATAGTGAAGTCAATGACTCTAATGACGCTTCCATACCAAGATGGAAAAACCGCCTTCAACGCTTCAAAAACTCTCTACGTGCTTCTCTGAGACCAAAAAAGCGAAAAACAAGCAAAGACTTGATACAAGACGTAGAAGATGGACAAAAAGAAAGTCGTAAGTCAAGTGGAAAGGACAGAAAGAATTGGACGTCGCTTCCATCTGTTTCTACTCGTGATGCAAAGGACAACAAAGTAATGTTTTGGCGGGAAAATGGCGTTGAACAAAAACACACACGGCTGTCAAAAAAGAACAAAAAACAAGGCAGCGATAAGCCTAAGTCAACAAGCAAATTGCACTCTATGCATAAAAAAACACTCTCTGATAGCCAGGACTTGAACGAGCGTAACCACGACGAATGGAGAAAGTATTATTCTCACAACAACATTTCGGAGCTCCAAACGCGTCTTCCTCAAGAGGAAAAGAACCACAATGTAAGCTATGATGTCATTAAAGAGCTAAGCTCTACCGAAAGTTCACCTAATTTGAAGCGTAGGTGGCGAAAGAAAAACAACCAAACGTCTCTTTCAAGACCTAAAAGCTTAAATATACTTACAAGTTTGTTTAAACGCTCAAGTACTTCCAAGAACGAACTGAAAACAAACCGTGGGAATTTGACGAAAACTGAGACTCTTCATTCTACGAAAGCCAAGTCTTCAACAAGTGTTCCCACTGAATGTGACTTCGAGAGAAAATGTGATCCAACGCTTAGCAGCTCATCTTCGATTGAATCCCTCGATGATGATGATTTCTACCCAATTGAAGGAACGCGTAATATCAAAAGGCATAATTCCCTGAAACGCTCCAGAGCGTCTTTGATTTTTCCTCGAAACTCCATTTGCTGTCAGGATCGCGGAAACCTTAGAGAAAAAGCTAGAACTTTCTGTGGAGTGCAAGATTTTTTGGCTTTGGAGAGCTCGCCAAATATTACAGAGGGCTCGGATTTTGATTCTCAGACTGCAATTTCGGAAAGACGCAGAGAATCTTGTCTGGTAAAAGAGAAAAAGAGGTCTGTGTCACTTGTTGTTCCTTTGTCATCGTCAACGGTTGATTTCGTCCATTATCACTTGACTGATAATCGTGCATCCTTGAAGGACTTTAAGTCATTCATCAAAACTGATAGCTCCCATTTACGGTATCAAAGAGCATCAATTAATAATATTCGCTCCATTTCAAAACGAATGAGCATGTCCGCTCAAAGCTTCGCCAATATTCCTTCACTTGGAGTAACCTACGTCAACAACGATGGAGTAGAAAACACCCTTGTGATTCTAAGTGGAAACGCGAGCCAAAGCTGTTACAACTTGTTCAAAGAGAACGAACGTATTCACTTTCCATTGAAGGTTAATTACTGTCAGGGGACAGCAGAGGAGAAGGTTACTATGGGAAACCAACAGGGGAGTAGGTTGGAGCGTTCATCGTCCTTCGGTGACTTTTTAGAGCAAGGAGGTACACTGAAAGCTACGAGCTCAACACCGGATTTATATCGTGCGGCCTTTTCTGGTTACACTCTTACGAGAGCAGAAGAAGTTAGTAAGAAGAATATGAGTCATATGATGAAGGGATGGTCACTTAAAAGACACACTCTGACTATAAATCCCAAGAATCACGATCCGCCGAACAAAGGTAAGAAGCACAGAAAGCTTTTCGGTCTAGGATCTCATCATCAAAGCAAGGACAAGAAAGGTTGGACGAATGAATCGAATATAAGTGAAGCAAAGTGTAAAAGTTTAAGTAGAAGTGTGGATTGTTTATCAGAGAAACCACTGCCAATTCGGCGAGACTATAAAGGATTATTTCGTCCGCCAACAAGCTCCAAAACTGCAACTAAAATGGAACAGAGAGCTAAGAATTGTTCGATCAATTGTGAATCAGATTACGAGGATGCAAGTCAGGTCTCCAAAGACTCAGGCCACGACTCTACAACCAGTAGACCCTTACCAATGCCCCGTGGGTCGCAACTAAAGGCTCTCGACTCGGAAGATTTTTCTGCGCCTGCAAGTTTTGAAAACGGTAGTGTGTTTTTGAGAAATTATAGACGGTATAGTATGGGGGTAGATGGTTCGAATCCTCAAGACAGCCCCCTTATCCCACGTATGTCGACGCTGGAAAGAGAGCGATCAAAGAGTGCATTGACGTACCCAAACGACCCTCAATTCCCACCAGCTGTTCGACCAAGAATTCAAAGTTTAGAGGAACTTTCACCTGTTGAAGCCGAGGTTATCTTGCGGAAGAAGAAATCGTTTGCGAGTCGGAAAACGAGAGCGAAACATAGTTTATCAATGCCTACAGAGGAGCTGTTAGCGTCCGTGGACTTGAGCGACGACGTAAAAAGATATTCATTCGGAGAAGAAATGAGTAACTTCAGTGATGCTGCACCAGTGCCTTTAACAGCATACAAATCATTTAGCACCGAGTTTCTGACAAGTCAGGAGTCATTAGACACTATAAACTCGTCGAGTGAGATGGGTAGTACCACTTCTATTACGTCAGAAAAACTTCTTTCCCCACCTATCTTCCTATCTCCCTTCAAAGCATCCCTAGAAGACATATCCAAATCTCCCACGATTGAAGAAGAACCGTCTTCGGGTCTTCTTGAACCTGATGCGGAAAAAAAGAAAACAAGTCTATCGAGGAACCCGAGGCTTGGTCGTTCTACGGGAGATCTTTCTTTCGAGCTCTCGAGTACCCTTAGGAGGCAGCGTGATGAAGAATCCATGTTTGAGGTAAAAAATAATTCTGTACTTTTTATAAATATCTGAGGGTATTTAGTAGAAATATATAATTTGTTTAAAATTAAGTCTTGGAGACAATATCTATGACAACTCAAGCGAGTAAAGGAGCGAATTAGTATTTCAGTTGAATTACAAAAACGAGACTGAATTTTTCGCCTGCTGCTTTGAATGAGAGAACGGAGTTGTTTTTCTCTACAAGTATCAATATAACTTCGATTTACCGGAAAAGAGGGAATGTTAACTACACGACAAATAGTAGGGCCAATAATTGATGATAATGATTTCTAATAGCCGTGTAAAAGGATTTATTCATCAATCATAGCCAAAGTGCGAATCCTTTTCGATCGATTTAGTACCTTGTTGCCCTCGCGTACTGTTTATACTTGATAATGCTAAACTGTTTAAGTACTTGTTAGCAATAACTTACTCTCTTCGCAAGGTGCAAATGTTCCCACGATATCGTGTAACTAAACTGTCACTATGTCAAGACATTGCCATCGCAATAACAAAGAGACGTTTTAGGAATGAATGAGGTTTGCGATCCTTCACTCCCAAAGCTTTTAAGAAGTGTTTATTTTAAGAAGTGGCCATACTGTACGTAAATAACTTTTAGTTGTTGGGAATTTGTACTTTTGGTCAGTTAGACGGAGTGACCTTAATGCGATTGGAGCCTAAACGCTACTGAAAATGCCTGAAAAAATTCACTAGAAAGTTCGTTAGGACCTTAGGAGATGTGTTACTCTAGCAGGCCCTATATATGTTATAAAAATGCAAGAGCTTATCGAATATCGACCGCTTAGGACTGGTCACACAATACCCTATCCGCGTTACCAAGAAGTGAGATTGCGTGACCAACAAAGAGTTCGTCCCATCAATCTAACTGGTATTGTTGGGTTACATTAAATAGTCTTAAATCAGTCTTAGTCGATAAAACAAATGACGTAAACTGACAATACTTTGATACAACAAGAACAAAAACCAACAACAGGGGCTTAAAAAAGTAATTAACTCGATGTCGTGGACGTGTGCTAGACGCGTTTTCATGCGTGTCTTCTTTTTAGTCTAATTAAAAAGAGTTAACTACGCCTGCTTTGTTGGAAAATTACGAAATCGCTTTTGGTCCCCTTCGAAGATAAAAATGTTTGTAAACACTTTAAAGGCTTTTTTTTTTCGGTACTAAAAATGGTATAAACTTAATTTTGGTCGGAACTTGAACCCAAGTCATCTTCGTTTTACTTTTACATGAGCCTTTATTACGTCATTCAAAAGTTGATAAGGGGGAGAGAAATTTCCAAGAACTTTACGTCAACTTCGCATATTTTTGCACAATTCTTACTTACTTTTTAAATACGCGTCCGACCATCTCCCGCCAAATTTCTAGACATGCGCAGTAACATTTTTCAAACCTTTAAATATTATCGATATTCTGAAACAATTTTAGGTTGATCTAAGTCAGGCTACGGCTAATTTTTATATCGAATTGGAAATTCAGAGAGTTTTGTGGACGGTGGAAAATTAAAAAAGCGGGAAAAAACTCTCAAATTAAGGGAGAGACTTTACGAACTCTAGTCACATGTAATGCTTAGTTCAGGAATCAAACCCAATTTAGGCCCAGGAGAAAAACCATCGAGAGACCTAACAAACTCTACTCACATGTGATACTGAGTCCAGAAATCAAACCCAATTTAGACCCAGGAGCAAAAACCTCGAATCAAGGGAGAGACTTTACAAACTCTAGTCACCTGTGTAAGATCTACAATTGAACCCGAAACCCTAGAGGCGAGCACACTACAGCTACATAGTGTCTGTCGATTAGAAATTAATGCTCGTTCCATTGGCCGCTAATGCGGAGATTTTTGTTACGAATGAGCAATATATTGAAACGGGTATTTTTAACTACATTGGCATCATAAAGTCGGTATTGTTAGCAACTACTCCTAAGTTACTGATAGGAGTAGCAGAGTAGTAGGTGAGCATGAAAAAATCAAAAATACAGGCAATCAATGCCGCTGTATAGTTGACGGGGTATTAAATCCCCAGCCTCCTTACCCCTCCCCCCTCCAATAGCGCCAGCCCTCCTCTCCACAGCTTCGTTGAGCACAGATTTTGCAGAGCTTGGAAATTTGATTAATCTTCACTCAACTTTTTCACCTTCTCTTAGTCAACATTACGTTCATAAGATGTTTTCTACTTCAATTAAGAAAAGAAAAAACCTTGAATCATGAAAACTGTTGAAAAAGCAGGGAAATGGGTAAGCATGGAAGATTTAAAAGCAGAAAACAAAAGAATGGGAAGCACGGGTGGCGTAGCGGTGAGAGCGCTCGATCGCCTCTCATCAATGCGACCCGAGTTCGAATCCCGAATCCCGCGGATTCGCTGTTGCATGTGAGTAGAGTTTTTAGTTGGTTCTCTGCTGTTCTTCGAGGGTTTTTCTCCGTGTTCTCCGGTTTTCCTCCCTTCACAAATCAATTCCTAAATTCCAATTCGATCATGGAACGAGGGCCACAGGTTTGGTACCCTCGTAAAACAAAAGAACGGCACGTGTAAAGAAAGAAAAAAAGACAGAAAAATTAAAGAGAAAGAGAGTAGCATGGAAAAGAGGAGGTGTTAATGAAGAGGAGGTAATTCAAAAATAACAAAGCAAAATGTACGAAAATCACAAACAAAAGAGTACAAAAATGCCACCTTAAACTCCTTGTTATTCTTGTTAAAACCACACAGTATTAGGTAAAAACAGTTTCTTGTCAACCCGCTTACGAAGTATTTCAAACCACGAACTGTGTACTTTATTTTTTTCTTAAAAAATGGCTGGTAATCCTTTAATCTACAACTTATATCATATTGACTAATTATTAGACGTGAAAAACTCTAGGGAATTCAACATTTAGATTAATATTAATCTTTTTGAGCCCTTTGTCAGTGTTGTTATAAAATTTATCGTACACGCTCAACCATTGAACATGTTAAAATATTGGGAATATTCGTTTAGTTTTCGGCAAACATTCGGAACGTAGTCGGTGAAAACTTTAAACTCAACAAAGATTTTATTTAATTTTTGGAATTTTTAATATTGTTTTCAGTACTTAAATGTATTGTGCGGTTCGCTAATCCACTTATGTGTAATTTTTATGGTTTTAATATTTCACTAAATCCATTGTTCCTTATACAAGCACGATAAACATGCCAACCAAAAAAAACGAGATTTTATGACCGTCCTCTTATGTAACTTCTGGAGAAATTTATTCTAAATCATCTGACAATTTCGCTGTGGACGTATCAATATTATGTTTTGTAGTGCTTTTCGCTTAAGTGAGTTCGAAAGGAAATGAATTAAATCAGTACTGTTCCTGTAATTAACTTTGTTTTCATTGTTTGGTGCTGGTAGGCTTTACGTAGCATATTAACACCTTCGAACTTAGACCTCGCTAAGCTAATGCTTATCAAGCTTGTTCCTTGTTGTTGGAATCGTAAAAGACAGCTTAACAAAAGGTCAGAACACTGTTTTGACTCATAAAGGCACTCGTGACTTGGTGATAAACTTCTTCAAACAAATGACTGAAACTGCTCGGCATGGACCAGCAGTTTCACGACGCCCACAGCTCCAAAAAACAGAGGTAGAACTATTATTATTATCATTTTTCCCAGAGAGCTTATGTATAGCTGCAAACTGAAGTGCTTAAATTTGTCTTGCAAATCAAAACTATACATACAGTGTGTTCGCTAACAAGTCACTAGCACTCTAAAATAGCAGTGTTTGTGGTTCATTTATGCTAATGGTTAATAGTTTAATATTGTTTACTGTAATTGTTTTATAGGATTTCAATTTGTAAAACCCTCTCAGATAAACGAATCTTAGTGATTTCGTGGGTGGAAATTTTTTAATCGCTTTTTATCTTCGCATTTTGCGCATTTTGGTGAGAGGTTAACACGAGGAGCCTAAGGAAAATTGTCGAGATGTCCGAGTGGTGTTGTTAGATCGAGTAATGGAGAACAAAAATTTCAAAACTTCATGAATGATTTTACAAATTTTAAGTTGATACTTTTGATAAACTATTTAATAGCTTTCTCAGTGTAACCTAGAAATTTGTGAAGTCGAATTTTTTGTAGCTTGTTAATTATTTAGAAACACGGTCTTGTATCTCAATTGTTTGCTTTCTAAACTCTTTTGTCGGTGATAGAATCTTAGAGACAAAAGCATTGGAAAAGATTCTGAAGAGTTTTTGTGGATTTTTCTCTTAGCAATCGATATTATACCGGCGTAAATTTACTTTAATCTTGAGTGAGGACATCAAGGGCTCGTGTTGTCAAGGCTTCCAAAGGAACACTTTAAAGGCTTTAACTCGTAACCAAAAAAATATCTTTATGTGTGGAGCCATTATCCACAAGTGAGAAGCTATCTTTTAAGATATCTTTCTAAGGTTGCTACATTTATCAGTGAATTATACAAAAAACCTTCAAATGAAAGAGCATTGAAATGTTCTTATCACCAATAGAGAAATTCGTTTACCAGTGAGTTATTTATCATCACATCAATGATACCATAATCAGAGCTAAAGTCGTTGACAGCTCATGCTTTGCGTCTTGGGTCTGATTTAAATTTGTATAGAATTTTAAATCGAAAAAGCCACAATTTTTTATAGCCATTTTAAAAAAAGATTAGAGAAGAAAAGAGTTAAAAGCTATTAAAGGAGAGTAATAGAGCGAAATATCGTGCGATGAGGGACGTACGTACTAATGCTTAAACTGTGAGGTTTCCATAGTGAAATAATGTAGCTTTTTGTAACACATTAGCACCCCACAGGGCTAAAAGAAGTCATTTGTCTAGCTGCCCTCCCAGTCATCGTAAGTGTAACAATGTATTTCAACACCTATTGAAACCTGTCTCCAATAGAACAAGCCGCTAGCGTCCACCAAAATCGAAAACGTCCAAGAATTGTGGAATAATTTTACCCTTTGACATAAAATGATTGCATACTGGATCTTCATTTAGATATGTTTGGTGGTTAGGAGATTATAAGAGTGAAAACAGTCCTATACGGATTCGTTTGTGTGGGGTAAGTTTGAGATTGTGTTTCATCAACAAGACAAGACAAAGTACAAAGTTTATCTGCATTGAATTTGGTTATTTCAAAGTAAGAAAGAGCTTTTACGAGAAGCATGATATGTTGTGCAGTAAAATTCTGATTGACATAATCATTGTGTATATGATCTAGTTCGTGCAAAACAACTCGACTTTATACCGACAAACCAAAGAAAAATCTCAAGATTTTCATTTATTAATTTTGAATACTTTCCAAAACAGTCCTAAACATATTGAAAATAAAACCTCGCATGTGTCGCGTCTTAGTTTATTCTAGTACTCTATGTTTTTGCTATTAAGATCCGTTAATTTTTCATATATAGAATTCTAGAGGTTTTTTTTGCACTGATTTATCATCGTGCTCGTAGTTTACTTCGTGTTTTCTCATGGAGATTTCATCATCGCTGTCAGTGTATTTAGACCTTTTTATCAAGGTTTTTTATCTCTCCAGACGTCGATATTGCCTCCTGAAAACAAGTATCATATTTCCTTTGATATCAAAATTCCGATCATGTGATTTCCTTCCAAACAGGCGACTAAAACTATAGCCATATCGCTTGTCCAGGCGCTGGATTAGTCAATGGTTCTTAAGTTTTTAGTTCAGTATATAATTTAATTTTTCATATATAGAATTCTAGAGGTTTTTTTTGCACTGATTTATCATCGTGCTCGTAGTTTACTTCGTGTTTTCTCATAATAATAATAATAATAATAACT
Organism: Actinia tenebrosa; assembly: GCF_029948245.1. NCBI lineage: Eukaryota > Metazoa > Cnidaria > Anthozoa > Actiniaria > Actiniidae > Actinia > Actinia tenebrosa. The sequence continues at coordinate 13,790,128 of NW_028292569.1, forward strand.
TTATTTAAGTCTCTATCTTCTAGCCGGGCACAAGTACCCTACTAATTGGGGAGACTAATCATGGAGATTTCATCATCGCTGTCAGTGTATTTAGACCTTTTTATCAAGGTTTTTTATCTCTCCAGACGTCGATATTGCCTCCTGAAAACAAGTATCATATTTCCTTTGATATCAAAATTCCGATCATGTGATTTCCTTCCAAACAGGCGACTAAAACTATAGCCATATCGCTTGTCCAGGCGCTGGATTAGTCAATGGTTCTTAAGTTTTTAGTTCAGTATATAATTTCCCTATCAAAATGTAAAATATAAATCAGTAGTTTTTAGGTTGGGTGGTCATAAGCATAATTCTAGAATCAATCAGTCATGCAGAATATAAGAGGGTTTGAAGAGGGTGGATGAGAATAAACGTAGGAAAATTGATTTTTTAAAACAGCCAAGGTTAACTTTTTTCTAAGTAATTTTTTTGTTTTCTTTCTTTCTTTCTTTTTTACTTTTTTTTTTTCCTTTCTTTTTCTCCATCCATCTTTCTTTTTTTTCTCCCTTTCTTCCTTTTCTTTCTCCCTTTCTTTCTTCTTTCCTTTTTTAATTTCATTTCGTTTTTGTCGGGCGACGTTACGGGATGTTTCGCGCAAGTTCATTTTAATTTATCACAAGCCAAAAAAACCTGCCAATTTAAACACGCCATATTGCACTTTGCTCTCGTCACGATGCGATAGGCGTTACAAACACGTGACCGCATAAAAATAGACCTTAGTTCGTGAAGACCCCAAAAGACGTAGATCAATAGCTTAAAAACAGTGTCTCGGAGTTAAGAATACTAAAACACTATAACCTCTTCCTAGGAGATGGATGTACCTGAAGCGTTCGCGGAGGCGTTGTGGGATCACGTGACCATGGACCCAGAGGAGCTCAGTTTCAAGGCTGGTGACATCATCACTGTTATTAGCATGACCAACGTTGATTGGTGGTTTGGCCAGGTCGGGGAGATGGTTGGTTGGTTCCCTGCACCGTTTGTCCGGGTAAGAGTTTGTATACCGCTCATGTTATGCACTTGTGTGACACTCTCGCGTGACTCTTGCGTGACACTTGCTTGACACTGATGTTATTCTTTGCAGTGATTGGTTGTCATCCCTTGTTGCGCAAAACAAACTTGCAAAAATATCTTAGGTTAAAATCTTCGTGTTTTTGGCAGTCGGCCTGGGATTCGACAGCAACCACTCTTATTTTGACGCGCTGTTACGGTTTCTCGCGCAACTTGTTTTGCGGGGGGAAAATTGTGCAAATTGCAGGACATTTTTGTGCGTTGACACACGCCAGAGCAACTTGTATTTTTCGGCGACTTTTCATTGCATGAAAAATATAACTGCTTTCTGAATCTCGAGTAACAATTTTTGCCGTGAGACAAGTTGAAACCAGTTGATTTATGCATCGTTTAAACACAGCATTTTTTAATGATACGAGTTGCACGAGAAATCTCCCATTATGCCGTGTTTCCCATTTCCATATTTTCTTTCATTAAATGAATTGCTGTTTTCGTTCAGGTTCGTGTATCTCAAGAGCTCGATGAGATAGAACACCAACAGGCTCAACCAGTACGAACCAGAAAGTTTACTAACGAAGGACTGCTGACCAAAGAGGTCGTGCGCGCACGTGTGGTCAATGAACTGCTGGAAACCGAGAAGGCATACGTGAAAAATATTAAAGATGTTGTAGAGGTACGTATTTAGCAAATTTCGTTTGAAAACCTCACCGTACGGACGTGACCGTGACCGTGACGGGGCCGTTTTCTAGCATTCTGATTGGATGAGTAGTGATATCGCGCAATGTGATTGGTTCAGAGAATGTTTTGAATCCTCCAAATCGATCCTATATAACAATAAAGTAAAAGACACAAAATAAGTAAATGAATTCTAAAATTTAAAATAAGATCCATAGTATTTTCACATTTTACTACATTTTAATTTCATGGATATTTTGTTATCCTCATAACCCTCGCACACTGGAACAGATGTTGGACTTCCTGTGGCATGTTGGCTTAACCTACTCAACACAATTGTCAACAAAGCTTGGATATGTAAATACAATGGAGGTAATTATTTTGTTGATCTTTCAGGGTTATTTAAAACAAGCACAGAAGCGAGACGACATGTTTTCAGAGGAAGAGTTGTACACGCTCTTTTCCAACATAGAGGAAATTTACGCTTTCCACAAGAAACTGCTGGCTCAGATGAAGAACTGTTACGTGAAAGACGATCCGTGTGCCAGTCAAATAGGCGCCGTGTTCTTAGCAAATGTAAGTCAGGGATCAGTTGGGATCAGTCAAGTTTACACTGTTTCACCCTGGTGTTTGTCTTGTCTAGTCTAGTCTATCACCATAGGAAGCCCAATCAGAGTATAATGTAATCTGAGTATACCATACGAGGTTCCCTCTTCAATATACCAAACCGCGCTCGAGCCAGAACCCTATCATTGTTACTGCGCATGCTCGACAAAATGACATGGCATTCGGTCGAGCATGCGCAGTAATTCGACCTTATGAACAAAGGAACCCCAAGTTGAAAGATTTCATTTCGCTTCGTTTTGCATATTTTAAACGAGTTGTAAAACTTATAACTTAATCATGTTTTTCTTGGTTTTGGTCTTCCTGTGGTCTTGTAAAAAACAGTTACTGAAAGTTTAACTTCTATTGGATCTACAGAAACAAGGTTTTAGTATATATTCCGAATACTGTAACAACCATCCTCAAGCCATCGCCGAGTTTAAAACGTTAAACGAGAGCAACAAGTACAAACACTTCTTTGAGGTAAGATTAACCAATCAAATCGCGTGATCTTAAAATGAATCTAATTGGTCGGCAGTAAGTGATGTCATTTAATAGCGGATCCGGGTGAGGTTCACTTAGTGTCATTGCCCATCCCCCCACCCACCCCCCCCCCCCCCCCCCTCGTTTCTATCTGGGAATGTCTTAATAAAGAAAACTGAAAAGTTGTACATTTTCTCACCTCCTTACGTTTTTTCCTTCTTCTTCAGGCTTGTCGTTTATTACAAGGGATGATAAACATCTCTTTGGATGGGTTCTTGTTAACACCAGTGCAGAAGATATGCAAGTATCCGTTACAGCTTGCAGTAAGTACCAATACAAGTTATCATAAGCTCTCGGCAGAGGACGAAAGGAAAATATAATTGAGAACTTTCGTGCCAGTGTAGGCTGGCAAGCCTGTGACTCTCGTTCCATGATCGAATTGGAATTCGAATGAAAGGTGGTAACAACTCTACTCGCATACGATGGCGAGAAAGAATCCACTAATAGAACATTTTACAGTCTGTAAGACTTTTGTCTGTTGTTGATATTGTGCCTATTCATTTTTTACCGTTAGTGACTAGAATGTCTTTTTTAATCCTGCAGGAGTTACTGAAACACACTCATCCTTCTCACCCGGATTTCGAACCCGTTAGTCAGGCATTAAAAACCATGAAGGACGTGGCGGGGTTGATAAATGAAAGAAAAAGAAAAGTAGAAAGTATCAACAAGATAGCCAGGTGGCAAGGCACGATAGAAGGATGGGAGGTGGGTAATGTCTTTAATGTTTCAGTCTCGTAAAGTGATGCAATGTTTGATAGATATAGCGCAGTCTAGCTCCGAGTGGTAGATTGGCACCTAATCTGGCGCCAATGTGGTTCTGTCGAAAGCAATTATAGAGTTATTTAGTTGTTAATCGTATTGATGACGATGACGATGATGATGACGATGATGACGGTGAAGATGATGATCATGTTGATTATAGTGATGATGATGATGAATGTTGAAGACTGCTATGATTTTAATGCTGGTGATGTGACGATAATCGCATGATGACGAGTGATGATGATGCTGATGTTAATGATGATGATAATGATGACGATGACTGATGAAGGTGATGATAAAAACAGTGATGAACAACTGAACCACTATTTAATTTTTCCCATTAATTTTTTTATTTTGTTGGTTTTTTTCTCCAGGGAGATAATGTCCTGGAACGAAGTTCGGAGCTCTTTTGTTCAGGAGAAGTGTACAAAGTATCAAATGGAACGACTCAAGAACGCATCTGCTTTCTCTTCGATCACCAACTGATTTACTGCAAAAAGGTGCGTTTTCTAAATGACTTTCAGGAGTGAAATCGTCCACGAAGGAATCGCTAACATCCAGTGGCTAATTTACTAACTAACAAACCTGTGACCCTCATTCCAAAATTAATTTTAAATTTAAAAGTAAATTTAGAGAACCCGGAAATAATCCTGGAAGCACAGGCGAGGAATTTTAAGCGTGGAGTATTCTACTCACACATGAAGGAGAACCCGGAGATGGAACTCAAGAACACAGCGCGTTGAGAGGTCGCGCAATAGCAGCACGCACCACCTGTGCTTCCCTTGTGAACGTTGTACACTGTGACCTTTGATTGGATTCATCGCCTAGCCAATCAAAATTCATGGAAAGTGTGTGCCATCCAATTACAGCGCTTCGGGTTGGAAGCCATATTAGTGTTACGAGAACACAATTTCCAGCTTTAATGAATGAAATCTGCATTTCACGCAGAAACATTCTCATGTTTTGCGACTGATTGAGTGATTTTCATTTTTGCAGGATATTCTCAGGAAAAACGCTCTCACATACAAGGGCAGAATAGACATGGACTTGGCTATTGTTGAATGGCTGGAGGACGGTCAAGGTGAGTTTAATAGATAGGTACATGTCCTTAAAGCTGTTGTACTGGTTCTCGTTCTTGTTAAATTCTTATCTACACTAGAACAGATTTCTTCTGCCCGCGTGACCGTGTAACGGCACGACACACAGAGACACTTTCACGTTGGATGATATTCTTAGAACAAATCACTATGGACCCAATCAGAATAATACTACTCAGATACCTCTCCGTCACGGTAACCGTACTGTGGTTTTTTTTGTAGTCGTATGATTTTTTTTAATACGATTTTCTCTATTTATTTATTTTTTCTTTCTCTTTAAAAGTTTTTCTCTAAATACAGTATGCACTTCATTTGCCTCGATTTTCGCTGTGTTTTCTTTCCTCCTAGGCCTCTTTATTATTTCTCTCCGCCCTCTCTCATCCACACTCTCTTCCTACATCATTTCATAAAATGGATTTTCCATGTTTCAGAGACCCACAAGAACGAACCATTAAATAACGCATGGAAAATCTACAACAGCACTGACTACAAATGGTACGTTGTCTACACTAAAAAACCCGAGCAGAAAGAAAAGTGGAAACTAGCTTTCGAAAAAGAAAGGACAAAAGTGAATGAAAAAGTGGAATCAGGTGAGCCTTTCAAGAGCAATACCGCTGTCCATGGACTTTATGATTGCAGGCGCAATCGTAGACACTGCATCAGAATATTAACACTTAAACAATACAAAAAGATTGAAATTCTATGGAATTTTTGCTGCATGAAACATACATATTCGACACAAAAACAAGGGTATTCCTGCGGCTTTTATCACCTTTTGGCATGCGCAAACATTTTTGAGAGAATATTAGATAATCGACCTCCTCTGCTCGGCGTAATGCTGTCCCACTTCAGACCACGTGTCATTCCCTTGAGAATAATATTCTTTGTTTGAGTTGTATCCATATTCATGTGTCTTCTCATGTGCAACCGAGCGCCAACCTTAAACAAAGAAATGATACTCTAGGGAATGACACGTGGTCTGAAATGGGGAAACATTACGTCAGAGCCGAGGAGGTCTATTGTTCGCTTTTTATATCACAATGGAATAGCTTATCCTCGTTACCAGACCCTACTCAAATGTTATCAAAAGGCAGAGTAGGACTGGGAATGAAGTAGGAGTAGAAAAGAGTAGGTCTGGAAGAAAGGCGTTAATTTGCTCAACATCTTTTCGTACTTTTAGGTCTAGAAATTTCACAGAGCACAAGACGAGCCGTCATGAGATCCGCAAGTTCGTCTATCAAAGGCAAAAAATCCGCTGGTAAGCATTCTAAAGTCACTCAGTGCTAATGACGCAGGCAGAAGTGATTTGCATTCGCAATGAATCCCAAAAGCCGCATGGATGGCCACCATGTTTGTAGTCTACGTACAACCCAACTGTAGTTGATACAACAGGAAAATAAGTAAAAAGTTTCAGTAAGAAAACCGCACATTTTTTAAAGTGTTTGTTTTTCATTTCTCTAGCAGAGAGAAGAGAAAAGTACCTGCGCTCAGTGTCACAAACAGATGCTCTTAAATCTCCTCCCTCACCAACACTAAGACTTCCTCCCCCCGTCTCCAGTGAAGACTTCATCAAAGAAGACGGTGACACCAAAGAATCCGTTGTAGGATTCTTACAAAGAACGTCTGCTCTGAGAAGAAGCTTCGGTTTACGAGGAAGCAAGAGAAGCCATAAAGACAAACGAACAAGCTCAGTTTTCTAGGAATTTTATTTCAAATTAACTGAATTCGGATTGCTAACACTAAACAGCCTAGTTTTCCCTCCAGACACAGTGCGAACGAGATTTCAGAATGCTGTGGACGCGCGGAGAATGAGGACGAGTTAAACAATCACCGCCCCATTCTCCGCGCATCAAAAATAGCCTAAATGAGTCTGGAGGGAAAAGAAGTATGCTATATTTGTAGATAAGTTTGTAAATATATTACAATTTAGTTCCAAGGGGTCGTTAGGTCATTTATGAGCGTGGACCTGAGGAATCTGGAACCGAGTGGTGACAAAGAATTGAAGTTTGCAACTTTTGGTCTTCAATTTTGGTTTTGTTGGTCGTATATAAAAACATTCTCAAATTGGCTGGCCAATGATGTAGAGTGGAATAAGTCTCACTATTGAATAGTCACCGGCATTTGGAAAGACTTGGCGCGCATGTGCGAAAAGTCAGTGCGAAATTGTGGGAAATGAGTTCTTGACTCCAGACCCCTGTCACTTTCTCACTGCGCAGGCTCTTCGAGAATGCGCACTCAGAATGATAGGACTCTGAATCTGAGTCTATTTTTATGCGATTTTAGGAAATCTCTGAGTTACTTAACTGCCGTTTTGAATCAAATTTGATGTACTTAAATGTAGCTCTTTATTCCATAGTGAGACTTATTCGGCTCCAACTAATTATTTAGGTTTAATTTCATAAAAGAAAAATAATAAATGTACAAATACCAATCCTAATCCAAGAGAAAGATATTAAGATTCTTTTGCGCATTTCAGCATCCTTTCTCGTTTATCTGAAATGTACCATACTCTTGATTCGATAATATTATTTGTTAATACTAGATAACTTAATTTATTTATGAGTAGAAAATCTGGGTTAAGATTGATGTCCATCGATCGTTTTAAACCTGATTTTCTACTCATTACGAACACTGATCGCACAAGTAGCGTTAGTTATTAATTTATTTGTTTGAGACTGAATTTTTTATTATATATTTGAAAGGATTTGTTTTTCACTCAAAATTGTTGTTAGTTTACAACTCAAGAAGCATATTATGCTCAGCACAGCAGAAGTCTACGAAGAATCTGCTTAGCTCGCTTAGCTTTGGATTTTCTAGCTTTTTTGGTATCATTACCGACATGAGTGTGACGTCATAGCCGCCATGTTGGATGAATTTTATTCTGGTAATTTTGTTCTCTTACAAATGCTTACATCCCATTCAAGACAGGAAGTCTACGAAAGAAACCTTAGCCTTGAATGTGTTAGCCTTGTGCGGTGATATTGCTGAGAGTGGCGGCCATATCCTATAAGTATACGCCCAAACCAAAATGGCTGCCCTACCAATCTGATAAATATCTATTTCATTCATGGTATCTCATTTTTGTTCTGTATAGTTTATAAACGTTTTTTTCTTTACATCCATGACAAATGAATTTATATTCAAATACAATGTGTTAACAATCAAAATAGAAAATAAAAAGCCATTATTTTGTTGAAAAGGTTCTATCGTTTTCAGTTTCGTTGTGGTTAAAAAATTCTCAACTACAACGATTTTTAATCGATTCAAAGTATCCTACGTTCGTAGAGAAACTTTAATCCATTCCCCTCAAATTAATAGATTCCAATTTGATCTTTCCGGCCTCGGCCATAGAATACAATTGAATCAATGACTTGAAGAAAAAATACTGTTTGGATCCGGTAGTATTCGACCTCATGTTCCCCAAGAAAAGAAACTATGATTTATTATTGCAGATGTATAAAGACCGTTATATACGAACCAGATATCTGCAGAAGCTCAGGCGTCGTATGGACTTCAGAACTGTTATGGGTTACCTTTGGTAACACTTGTCCATGGGTCTGGCACTAGTGAAGGGAGAAAGCAAGATTCAAGATGGCGGTCGAAGAAGAAGCTGAAGATGAGGCGAAAACAAACCAAGAAAAAACAAAATTGAGGTACCTTAGCACAAAAATTAAATATATACACAATAGATCAACATCTGTTCTTTAGGTCTGTCAGGTTTTCTTGCCTTGTAATGTAGAAAAATAGAGCAAACGTAAAATTTAACAATGCAGTCCTCTGTGAACTCAGCTCAACCACATGTGCCTTCGTTGACAAGAAATGATATCCAAGTTATCTTTATTTTAACGTTATTATTTAAGTCACAAGAAATGGAGGCGACTTCTACGCAAAGAGAAACGTCGTGTGAAAAGACAGCGAGAAGCAGAAAAAAGAAAGCAGTTGGAGGAAGAAGGTTGGTCTGAGACGTTAATACCTTACTCATTTTTATTTGTGAAAGTTAATGTAATTTACAGTTTATTTAGTAATTGTGAATATAAGAACTTCGTGGAAGGTATATATTATTAGGATATGCCAGAGAATTTATTAAAAGACATTAATTTGATAATTATTTTTTCGACAGAGAAATGGAGATATGAGAATGATCCAATCTACAGGTTTGTAGATAACATATATTTTTATGGCATCTGACAAACATTTAAAGATATATTCAAAATATCTTTGTATACAAGCATGTGCTACATTATAAAAAGGATTGCTTCATCTTAATCTAATTTCCATAGTTTTATCTTGAATATTGGAAATTGTTGATAACCTTTCTCATTGCATGTATGTACTGTACATGTACTTAAGTATCAACCAAACTTTACTATAGACTGTGCCTATTTAATGTGTAAAACAAGTTTGGAGGTCTCAAGCTTTAAACTGCAAGCAGTGATCAGCATCAACCAATAAGGATCAAGTATATGTAAACAAATATGTGATGGCGTAATTATTTTGAATTAGGATCTTTGGAACAAGCTCTAACAGACTTTGTGTCCAGTGGTATTTTTTTCTGGGAGCAAAAAAACGAGCCACAAAACTTCCCCCCTGGTTTCTGGAGGATGCAGAGATACTGTACCTTGGCAGAAACAGTTAATTCTCTTAGTGCCTCAATACACCCCACCAAAAAAAATTTACATTTTATCGATACCCTGAAACAACCCTAGAATGATCAAACTCAGGGTATGGCTATAACTTACAGATTAAATTGGAATTGGACAGAGAATATGATATGGAGAAAACCCTTGAATCAAGGGGAAAACCATTAAACTCTGTCCTACTTGATGTTTGGTTTAAAAAATACTGCTTTAATTTTCAGAGCAAAACAAGAATCAAAAGAAAGAGCCGCAGAAAGAAAACGAAAGCAAGATGAAGAAGAAAGGTAAGTAGAGAATTTAATTCAAACCATTATATTTTAGCTCCAGTTCCATGTTCACTGATATTGATACATCTATTTTTCTATATTACACAGTAAAAGAAAAGAGCAACTTTGGCTAGAAAGAGAAGCTTTAGCTCAGATGGCTTTTAAAAAAATGAAAGAGAGGGAAGAGAGGAAAGAAAGAGAGAGACTTGAACAAGAGGTATGTTATTCATCGCACCTTGTTTGGATTCCTCTTCTACACATGGAGCCCAATACAAAAAATAAATTACTTTAATATTATTTAAGTGTCTAGTCATTCTAGCGCTTTCACACTAATTAGGGACACTTTTCGCGCACACGCACTACCACTACATTCAATATTCCATTTCACACAACGCTCAACTCACATGTTGATTTTTATGGAGGGAGGAAACTGGAGAACCCGGAGAAAACCCTCGTAGCATAGGAGAGAACAACACATCAAACAAACTCAATTCACATGTGGCGACTGGAGGGCTTGAACCAGCAACCCGATCCCTTGGACTCACAGCGAGAGAGACGAGGCATTAGCCGCAAATGCCACTCAAGCTACAGCATTTGGAATTTTTACTTGGGTCTCATGAATGGGATTTTATCATTTTCTACAGAGGAGAATAAAAGAGGAATGGGAAGCAGAAGAGAAAAGTAAGAAAGAAAAAGAAGAAAAGAAAAAACAGGAGATACAGAAGAAAGAGGTGATTCTACAGTTGGCCAAGCTATTCGTTATCACTTACCTAAATATATCCACTTAAAAAGAAAAGTTATAACTTGATTAGAAACTAAATTCACTTTATTCTGCATTCCAGAGTGTAATTATCATCAAAAGTAATACATATTTTGATCAAATATACAGCTATTGGCTTTTCAGAGGTTGCGTAGAAAGCTGGTAACTAGTAGGAGGGCACTGATTCATGGGACAACATCTTGACGTTACTTTTTCATTATAGCAGAAATCTTAGCAAATCTTTTGGTAAAACAGACTGTTAAACAATTCAAATTGACTTGATTCAAAAACTAAAAACTGTAAAAGGAAGAAACAAATGGAGTCTCTTAGACAGCCAAATGATTCAGCACAAGTCCTACTCGTTAACAGTTTTCCTTGCAACCTTCAAGAAGCCGATAGAATCCTCATGCTGGCTTATTCCAATATTGAACTGTGTACAATCCTTAACCTAACTGACACGACCCTCAGTCAATTGTGATTGACAGCAAGCAGATTTGCAGGTCCATGGTCGGCACTGGGTGTGGCATTTTACTACCTTGTTCCATGGCTACTTGACTTGGATCTTGTATCTTTTATTAGTATTATTATTACTCCACAATATTCTCATTTTAGTGTTAACAGATTTCATAATCATTCATGATTTTCGTATATGATGTACAAGTCCAACTTCCAAAAGGATCAGCAACATTTTAAAAGTTGACTATAGACAGGGACAATTTTCTGATTATTTGTTTTGAAATCTATTAACCCTCCTATTGTCCCAAATATGGAGAAAATTTTGAAATTTCTAAAATCTAAATTTAGTTTTGTTTTAACTAGAAATAGAAAAAGTTGGGCTTCCCACAGGCCAAAAAAGTTTTAGCTAAAAACCTTATATATTTTTAAGAACGTTTAGTTTGGGTGTCTTGTCTTATCTTCATGAACAATAATAAGCTGTGTATGGATTCCTTAAATATATTTCAATAGCATTTAAAAAACGTCTTTTTGTATTGATTGACACTTTCTTCATTTTGGTACAATTTTTCTTAAAATCATGAGGTTTGTAAAAAAAATCACTTAAATTTCCAAATTGAGCTTAAATGTAATGAAATACTTAAATTGCAATGTTTGATAAAGTTGTTGTCTCATTTTGCTCTTCAGGATGCTGTTTTTAGAGAGTTGGAAAAAACACCCAGACCAGAACAGGTAAATAGTAAAGAGTACAAAGTTTGGTCTAATCATCTCTGCAAGAAAATCTTATCATTCTGCTGCAATGGGAAGGAATTGCCATTGGGCTTTCTGTGCTGTCTCATTAGCCTATGGTTCCAAGTTCCCTTCATTACTTCTGCTATGTCCCACAAGCTTAAAAATTATCTGGAATAGACCTTTCCTGAATTCGTTTGTCTGACCATGAAACAATGGTTTGAAGTTGAGATTGTACTTGATTCTTTTATTCATCAAGTTCAACCTCGACTTGAAACCATTGTTTCGTGGTCAGTCAAGCGAATTCGGGATAAGTCTATTATCTCAGATTTTAAACTCTTATCATGGAAACTTGATTATAAATTGTCTTAATAGTTTACTGTCCTGCAAAAAGAATAGAAAATTGCCTTGTAATCCTTGTATTACTCTTTAAGACAAATACTGTGTAGTTGTTCGTAGGACAAGATTTTTATTCCATTGGAGAAAACTGATGCAATGGTGATTGGCTCTCTATTGATGAGTCAGAACCATTATTTGTGAGTTAATCTTGGATGCTGCTAAATATTCATAGTTAATCCAAACATCTGTTTCTCTTCAGGATTCATCTAAAGATGGGGCATGGCATAACCCACTTGCACCACAAGCAAACAACCAGAATTACGGCACGGAACTGGTATGCATTGATGCTGTTGTGAATATTTTTTTTAAAGTGCTGTCAGTACTAAAGTCTTTTTTTACTTGGTTTTCTAGGACACAGTGAACTGTTCATTTTACCTCAAGACTGGAGCCTGTAGGTTTGGTGAAAGGTTAGTAAATGGATTTCAGGGTGTGGTAATATGGGTACAAAATTGTGACTTGTAGTGCAGCATGTTATGTTGCAAGTTTCTGAACAAATGTTTCTTGTACACGTATTATCACGTGTTAATATGGGTACATTGCAAGCTACAGAGCAGCTATCACAACACGTAGATTTATTGGTGATTAAGGTTCTGTAATATGGACAACATAAATATGCAGCTTCAAGCAGCATGTTGCTTTGCAAGTTGCAGCGCAAATATTTCTTGTAGCACCACTATCAGTACAACAAATTTTCATTGTCGCAAATAGTTATTTATCTTTGATGTTCAACAGTTACTTTGTCTGTATTGACAGGTGTTCTCGCGTGCATCCACGGTTACAGTCCAGTGTAACATTAATGATCCCATACATGTACCAAGATATCAGGTTATCACAGACAATGTTAGATGAGGCAGACCATGATACAGGACTAGAGGTAACAAATTCAATAACTCAAGATTAATATATGTAATAGGACTCCATGCTGTCCATTTAAGAAATAATTGGACAAGGAAAATTCTGAGGACTGACAAAATTGGATGAGGCCATAGGCTAAGTCCAATTTGGCAGTCAGAGGAATTTTTCGAGTCTAATTATTTCTTGATTGGGGAGCATGAAATCCCATTACCTATTAATTATATAGCTGCCTAATTAATCCCATATCAACAAGACCTGTCCAATTAAGAAAATAATTGGGCAGTTACCTATATGGGATTAATGAGAATCTGTATAATTACAATGAGTAATAGAGCTTGTCATTCTCCAGGGTATGTGCATGAGATTTCAATATTCAATATTCATTCAATTATTTTCTTGCAGTTTGACGAAGAAGAAGCTTATGAGCGATACAAATCATTCTTTGATGATGTGTTGCCTGAGTTTGAGAAAGTGGGAAAGGTTGTCCAGTTTAAGGTAAATACTGATACCCTCTAATACCCTCTAATATTGTCATGAATATCACTAAAGGCAGAAGTAATGCTATGAATCTATACAGCTTGTTCTATGGTGTTAAAACTTCTATTGGAGTATTATTAAGTATTATTAAGTATTATTTTTTTATTCTTAGGTTTGCTGTAACCATGAACCACATCTTAGGGGAAATGTTTATGTCCAGTTTTCAAGGTATGTTACGTTATTTCGTTGTTGTTGCTGCTGCTGTTTTTGGTGATGATGATGATGCAGCTGTCCCTGGCATGATGATGATGATAGCGTTCTTGTTAGTCATGGTGATGAAGGTGATAATCGTTTTTATGATAGTGATGATAATGATGATAGTGATGACGATGATGATAGATTTGGGAATGATGATGATAGTGATGATGATTAGGATAGTGATGATAATGATGATGATAGATTTGAGAATGATGATAATAGTGATGATGATGATGATGACGATAGATTTGAGAATGATGATGATAGTGATGAGAATAAGGATGATGACAGTGAAGATGTGATAATAATGAGAATTTAATGTCGCTGTTGTTTTTGATGATTTTTTGATGTTTTTGTTGTTGTCTCGTCCGTTGTAATTACCGTCTTTTCCCGTTGTCGTCTTTTATGTCGCTTATTTGTTTGCGTTTGGTTTATTTGCTACTGTTGCTGTTGTCGTCTTTCCAATCTCGATTGTTGGGCTTGTTCCTGCTCATCCTATGTGGTCAGTCCTCGTTAATGTACTGGTTGCTTGCTATATTGACATTTCTTTTGTTTTCTTCAGTGAGGAGGAATGCGCCCAAGCGTTTGCTGCATTCAATGGTCGTTGGTACGCCGGCAAACAACTTTCCTGTGAATATTCACCCGTTACCAAATGGAGGTCTGCTATATGTGGTGAGTGCAAAGAACCTACGAAATTTGGGCTATGAAATATATAGTATAGAACACACTTAAACTATTGAAGAGATTTGCTTCGTCGCACTGTTGAGCAGGGGCGGCGGAACCGGGAGGGGGGCCGGGGGGGGGGAGGGCACGTGCTCCTCCACGACATTTTTTGGGGGCCGTATGTTCGATGTTCGACCAATCATCGGGCTTAGATGTTTGTAGCAGGCTACAAAGTCCTTTTTTAAGAGTTTGTCTGTCTTCTATTTCCCAGGGCTGTTCACTCGCAAACAATGCCCACGTGGCAAGAATTGTAACTTTTTACACGTGTACCGTAACCCTGGCAACGCCTTTCGAAACATGGACCGAGATGATTTGTCCCCAGGCCGAACGCCCTACAGTGAACGAGGATCCGAACGAAGCTCGGTGGACTGGAGAAGAGAGTCCAGGGAGGGTAGCGTACGGGATAGACATCGTGGTGAAAGTAGCGTACGAAGAAGAGAACGACGTGTGGATTATGAGAGGGGGAAGAGTAGGGACAGAAGTGATTGGGACCACGAGCGTTATAGTCGTAAAGACCGCGATAAGCGTGACAGCTTCGGTCGTGACGTGGAACGTGATAGGGACCGTGAAAGTCATAATGGTAATGATTACCGTGACCGTGACCATGAAAGATATCGTGACAAAAATCGCGATCGCGATAAAAAACGTGATCGCGAACGTGAAAAAGAGCATTACAGAAAACGTGATAAAAGTCGTGAGCGGCGTAACGATCGTGATGGGGATGCAGATATGAAGAAAAACAGTTTAGACAGTGAAAAAGGACATTCGCGTTCAAGAAGTATAACCAAGGACAGAAGAAAACGAAAAAGACATTCAGACAGCGAGAGCAATGATGAAGCACAAAACGATCTTCCGGAGAGATTGAATGTCATGAGGTCACGTGACGACTGGAGTACAAGCAGTGACAGCGAGGAAGATGGCAATACAAGGTGAGGATACTAAAACATTCAGTGTTATTTTACCTGCGAGCAACTTGATCTTGAATCTAATTTCTCCACTCTTATCCTTCCCTTTTTGCATCCCATCCCACTCTACATCCCATCCCACTCTACATCCCATCTATTTAACACCCCCTCGCATCCCTCATCCCCTTTTTCCTCTTCTTACCCCATTCCCGTCCTCCAATCACCCCTTCCATTCCCCCCTCTATTTCCCCCGTCTCCCCACTCCGCTTGCTCCATCCTTTTTTCTTCCTCTCCTTCCATCCCATTAGAAGTATTACCTATTCCAAAAAATTGACATCGCAATGGATTGTGGGACTGTCTTATGGGACATTTTAAAGATGGAGTCTATATTTCGTCCCCAAAAATAGTCCCCACAATGCACTGCGATGCCAACTCGACTAGTTTTTTCCTCAGACCTCGAAATGTCTAATGGACAATTAGTTTACAGTAAACTTTTCATGTTTTGGCAACTCAGTCAACACCAGTTGTGAAAAATTTTTTAATGTGTTGATTGTAGGTCAAAGAAAACTGCTAAAGAAGAAGAAAAAGAAAAGAATAGCGTTGAGAGTGACGGAAGTTCTCTTTCCTCCAGCAGTCACCATCGAAAACGAAAACACCGCTCTTCACACAAACACCACAAAAAATCAAAAAAGAAGCACAAAAAACACAAACACAGAAGAACGAGAAACAGCGAACCAAGTGATACGGAAAACCAAGGCGAATCTGAAGACGGCTTGGATAAAACCCAAAAAAATGAAGATGAGGTTGAAAAACTGCATGTAACACCTTACAGAGATAGTGCTGATTTGGGAAAAGATTAATGTAAAGAATGCTGAAAAGTATAATTTATTTTCGTAATAAAAAAGTACAGTCACATAATTTGTGGGTGTTAAATTTTCTTTTAGAAAAGCTTGTACAATGCGCCACTTTGCAAGTGACGAAATCTTTCTTTTTCCTTTCTTTCTTTCTCTTCGGTTCTTTCCTTTGTCTTTTCCTTCCTTCTTTCCTTTTTCAGTTCCCCTTCTTTCTTTAAAAACTCAGGCGACAAGTGCGAATTGGCGTCGAAATAACTTTGGTTTTACGAAAGAAATTGTCATGTTTTGCACCTATAATGATGAAAGCGCATCGCAAGCACGAGCTTTGTACCGCATAAAACTTCTCGTTATTTTTTTACACCTTTCTGCAAAACACTGACTCGGTGACCAAAATATACCTAATAAGGCATGCACGAGATTTGCAATCCGGCATGACTTCTCGCCCTTATTAATCAACACTCTTCGTATAAACCAATCAATCAAATTACAGTATACACGTGCAACATGTGATTTCTTAATGGTACCATATGATTGGATGAAATTGTGTGATTGACATTAAAATATCACGTGGTCAAGGGTTTGAAAACCTTTGCCTGCACTCAAATTCATTCACTGAACGAATTTTGATGGAACAGTTGAATGAAAAATGGTAAGTTTGCGAGTAAAACCCTTTGGTTTTAAAATATCTATGAACTTCCTGCCAATTTTAATCTCTAAAACTAAATATTTAGAAGAAATTTCTTATGATTTTTTATCAAACATTTGTAAAGTTCAGCTGTTATCCCATGGAATTGGAAATGCAAAGCCGTTCACAATCGAAAGAACTTCCACATTAATTAATTGTCGTTGAAAGTCAAAAACTGTTTTCTCGTACGGTTCTCGAAAACTAAAATATTCTGTATTAAATAGAAAGACTTAATTGTAAAAAAAGAAATTGTTTAAATGTTTATTTGAGAGGTGGAAATTCGTTCTTATCAAATGAAGACAGAAAGAAGTGCTTTAGTTATTCAGAAATATTTTTCAAAACCACAGCACACCATTTTTGTAGAGGCCTCTTGCATTTTTAGTATGTAAATCCACTTATTCAGTACACGTTTTGTCTTCAGGTATTGATGGCCTCAAGCAAGATACAAAGTACAACTGAAGTGTGGCTTGGTCAGCTATAAAAAAGAGTAAATATTAACACACGATTCTCGAGCAAGTTATAAAACTTTTCCCAAAAACTTCAGTATTTCGGCGTTGGCATTTTTGCGTTTGCTTTTTTTGCTCTTTACTTGCTCCAGTTATCAGTGTGGCTTTATTTAAAGAGGGTTGCTTGGTCGGTTCCTAAATCGAATATGAAACATTATAAAACATTTCTTTGACATGCAATTGCAATAAGTATTCCTAAAACATTTTGTCCATAAATTTTGGCTCTACGTTTTATATGCAAGTCAAAGAAAGAATATTAGGACTAGGTATAGGATTGGCAGGGCTTTGAGTATACGAAGCCCTAAGAGATGTTTAGGAGAAGCTACCACGTGTAAATCTAGGTGGGGGCTAGTGTTTTTGACTGGCATTTGCCAGGGTCAATTGGCCAATTCTAGGTTAGTTTTTCAATAAGGCAACGCTGGACATCACTGGAGACGACCTGGATCAACAAATCTATTAAATACGTCTTGTTTGATTTAGAATGGAGGATTTGCTATTTGTCTTTTATGCAGTGCTGGTCGGTTTTTTCATCTCACACACCATCTTTAAACTGCGCCTAAGGTTTAGCTCGGTCTTTCCGTTCTAAGGTTAGCGCCGGCCATGTATTATGTGACACGAATGAACGGTCACTTTTTCTCTCCACGATAGCGAGGGGGAAAGCGACTGGTTCAACTTGGTTACCTGCAACATCAATAACTTTGGCACAGTCCAGGTTTGACCAAGGTCTTGTTTTTGGGTTCCCTTTTGTCGGCTCTGGAGTCACAAACGGAAAAGGGGCGCGGAGCAGGCAGGAGGGAGCTTAATACTGGTCTTGGATTATTGGGGGAAATGTATACCATTATCGCGGTATCTAAATTTAAAATTGGCATTTTTTTACTGAACGTAACGGTTAAAAATTTAAAAAATTGGCATCGACTTTTGATATTTTTCCTTGCTTTCTTTCTTTCTTTCTCTTTTTCTTCTTCATTCATCTGTTACTTAACATTGGTAGTTTAATTTGATTGAAATATTACAGACTAAGTTATTAATTATTATTATATATTACATATTTATATTTCAAATTAAATATTACATACGATTATTTTATATATTTTCAAATATTATTACTACATTATTATTATTACTTTATTATCATATTACTATTATTACTGTATTATCGCTATATTTTTATTGCTATGTTATGATCACCATATTATCATTATATTTTCAATTATTATTACTACATTATTATTACTATATCATGACTTTATCATTATCATGGTATTATTATAATCATATATTTTCAATTATTATTACTATATTATTATCAACATATTATCGCTATAATCATTATCACTTTATTATTACATTATCATTGAATATTTTCAATCATTATTACTATATCATTTTAACTATATTATAATTACTATTGTTATCAGTATATTGTCAGTATATTATAAACATTTTATTCTTTCTTATTTATTCATCTCTTATTCAACATTGCGTAGTTCTTTATTTGATCTTAATTATTCATAATCATCATACTTGTATTACATATGGTTATTTTATATATTTTCAATTATTATTATTTTCTTTCCTTCCATTTTCTTTCTTTCTTCCACCTTCTTCATACTTTGATCCATTTTTTGCCTTTTCTTTTTTCCTCTACCTATCATTTTTTTTTTCCGGAACAACAAACCTTGGCTATACATGTGTCATTGAAATAGCAATCCTCCAGATAATAATAATATTAACCTGGTTCACCCCGAATGTCACGGCAGTATTTATTTTTTATGTAGAGTCGATTTTAATCTATTAAGGAAAATTTATTTGTTCTTTGTCGTGGCATTCAACTTGCTTTTCAGTCTACAAAGAACAACCAAACTTGGTTGTGAGCCCACGATAGCTTGAATCAGTGGTAGCTTCTTAGCCTAGAATTTTATAAAATTTTCTATTACCATATTGATTATATTGATTATATTTATTATATTTATTATGATTGATTGTCGTTTTCAATGTTTGAATCAATATCAAATATTGATACAAATATTGATAATTGTTCACAGCAAATGTGTTCAATAGTCTCTCCCGTTGTTTCGTTTTCAAAACATGGGGCTCAAAATATCGTTGTTCTTGAAGAATAGCAATCGTAGAAAAATCTTCATCTAAGTTACGTTGTTTTCGGATTTATTTTGGCCTGGTTTTCGACGTATTTCGGTTCCCTAGGTTTTTCATTTAGGGTAATACTATCGTTTTTGATATTTACTTTAATACTTTATAGGATTTTCTATTAATAATAGGTCATGTGTTTATTTAGTATTCTGTGAGAGACTGTGAGTGTGCAATTTATACTATTCAATATTGTCAGTCTCCGCTATCATAAGTTACTATATATCATCATAGAAAAATCATCATTAGGAGTGATTAATTTATTCAATAACAATTCGAAAGGATTCATTGCTAGATTGATACTCGACATTGATTGTATAGGTTAATTTTTCATTGTTGTAAAAATAAGTATATTTAATAATAAACTAATGGTTCTTTCGTAATTATACGAAATATTACGATTGGGTTAAATGGTTACGGGTTTTGGTTCTTGGATATTCCCGAGCCGGTGGTTGTAAGTAATTTACGGTAGGGTTTGTGACTCTATCTTTAATGAGCTGCTGACACAGCTCGCTTACTTCTGTTGAGATCTCGTGGAATATCCACCCCCTTTTCGATTCAATTTCGGTTATTTTTCAATCGCTCACTCATACTTTACCAGCTATTTCTCTCTAGTTGTAATTCGTACTTTCAAAACCAGTACTGATTGTTCTGTTTTATTTCAGTACTTTCTCTATTTTTCTCGTTTCAGAAATACTTTTATGAATTTTACTTCAATAAATTTAACCTAACGGTTTTTCACTTCATTTCAGGGTTCTTGATACTAACATTGTTCTTTTCTCGATCTCTACAAATCACTCGTTTTTTAGTTACGCATGCGCATAATTTTAATACTTTCGGCGCAAAAATGTGGTGTAATTAATTATTTTACCTTAGAAAACATTTTTAGTTTTTCAATTGTAAAACTCCGTTGTTAATAAGGCTCTAGGATATTTTGGTTAGTTAGTTTCTTGTATATTTTAGCGACTGAGTCGTTTTGTAAGCATAATATTATTTCAATAAATTTGGGGTTTGGTTTTGGTTTCCTAGGCGTGTCTGTTCTTGTCACAACTGGTATACTAACTTTCGAGTTCAATTTTCTTTTCAGGTATTTCCTAAATTTCTTTTTTCTCGTTTCAGACTAAGAGTCTACGATGCTTAATTGCTGCACAACATTGAACTTTTTCTTCGTTTTCAGTTTCATATATACTCTTTTCAGGAATTACCAGTTACCCAATGAAGCTCAGTCTGTTAGGAGATTAAACTGAAAAACGATCCCCCATCCCAAATTGAACTGCATGCTACGTGTTGTGTTAAAACTAATCTTTTGTTTTTCCTCTTATTTTTTGCTTTATTTTTTCTATCTTAATTTTAGAAATGAGAAGCTATCCCGTCGTAGTCGTTTTCCTAGCCTCCTTCACAGCCGTTCTTAGGGTCGTCACGCAACGTTTTGGGAGGAAAACGTTGCGTGACGACCCTAAGAACGGCTGCGAAAGAGGCTACCGTTTTCCCTATTGACCGCGTTAGTGATGTCGTGACCGCAGCACCAGTGTAACTATAACATGCCGCGACCAATGCAAAACGAGATTTCTCAATGTTGCCACTGAAAATGAGAGCCACTGCTTAAACCATTACAGTAGAGTAAAAACGCTTATAGTGTGAATTTGTATTCAATTCCAAAACTTCATATCTTAAATTTTTTTTCTATATTTCCAGGTTGTTCATTGGCCACCCGCGATAATCCTGCCTTGCCATAAAACGAGTTATCAATGTCCTCCTTGGAGAAGTACCGTGTGTTCCTCCCTCCAGTAGCGGCTAAGAGTATTCTTTTTTCTTATTTTCATCGTCGAATTTGTGTTTTCGTTGAACAGCAATCCACTAATCTATCTTTTTCTTTCTTTTTGTGTTTGATTTATATTCGCAGGTCACAGCTATCTAACCTATATCTGGCCTAAAAAGAGTTGAAATTGGTAAAGTTAAAAAGGAAGGTGAGTTTTTCCCACTTATCGATTATTGTCTGTGATTTTCAGCATCTGTATGTTAAACTTGACTAGCATGTGTTTTTCTTCTTCTTTCAGAGTGAATTTGATGTCCTGTTCTTCGTTTCCACCGGACTTTGATACTCAACTCCGAGCTGATATTTTATTTTGCATATTTTGTTTTCAATTACAAATACATTTCTATGAAATATGTTCACATATTGCTAACTATTTGTTGTTGCATGAATGGGCTTCACTCATTCACTAAAATAAAAATCTGCAACTTAAATAAAACTAAAAAAACTAAACTTAAAAAATGTTTAAACCACTAAAGTAAAATCTAACTGAACTTAATACTGAGCTTTAAAGTAAAGCTGTGTGTAAACCATATACTCTGAACTAAACAAAAATGTTTAAAACTCTAATTAATGAACAAATCAAAAAATATCGAAGTGAATAACACTAAACTTTAAAACCAAAATTAGTTAACTCTATCTTGAAACTAAAGCATAAAAATAAATTTAAACCAAATATTAAACTGACTAAACTTTCAAACCAAACGTTTAACATTTAACTATAATAAAACCTCTAACGAAAACCTAAACTATTAAACTCTAACGAAATTCCAAACCCTACTGAAGCTAAACTAAACTACTAAAACATAATCCGAAACTACTAAAACTAGACTGAACATCCAATTAACTTTAACTAAAACATCACTGACTTTCAACTTGATAAAGCCAATTCAGAAAAACTTGCTATTGAAAAAATGACCAAATATTGACACATAACTCTGAGGAAACTAAACCATGCTAAGACCAAACAATCTCGAATTGCCAAAACGTTTGTTCTTTTCAGTTGTGTTTTGCAGGTCACATCAGTGCACCAAATGGAAATAAAGTCTAAAGGCTTCAAGTCTCGTGGAATAACAATTTTTTATTTTTATTTTTATGTAATTACGTATCATGTAACGTTTTGAATCATATTTGTAAAAACAATATCTTAATGCTATTAAACAAAATTCGGACAAACTTTTTGTGATTTCTCTGTATTGTTTAGAACCATTCTACTATCACATTTTTAGGAACAGGATTTTACGAGTTCACATGTTTTTTTATGATGTAGACATAAGTGTTCTGCTGGGAAATACACCACTCGTATTTTTCGTACAAACTACATCCGGGACCTGAGTAACATATTTTCATATCTTCACAAGTGAGGATATCGATGACGTCACTTGCGATGTTTCCCGGGACCTGTTTTGATTAACTTGCGTAGTTTTTCTTTGTGGATATGTCTATATAATAAAAAGAAAATTACACGTTGGCTTGAAGATATGAAGTTTATCTTCTCGTGTTGAAAAATATTTTTCATATCTTCGAGCCACCGTGTAATATCCTATATTTATTACACAACTTAGGGGGGTATATATCAGGTAAAAAGTGTCAAGATTTAGGGAATCACTCAGTACAATTATTTAAAGGGGGGTCATAAAATTAAAGGCTAGTGCTCTCTGAAAATAGTACAATGTCTATAAGCCGTTCCAGAGTCGTAGAAATGCATTGCATTATGGGGCTGTATTGAGGGACGCTCCATCAATATCAGGTGACATCTTGATAGTACTAGTTATACATAGGGTGAAGTTACTAAACCCGTGAAATAGATATTAAACTATTACACATTA
This sequence comes from Actinia tenebrosa, assembly GCF_029948245.1. Taxonomy (NCBI): domain Eukaryota; kingdom Metazoa; phylum Cnidaria; class Anthozoa; order Actiniaria; family Actiniidae; genus Actinia; species Actinia tenebrosa. The sequence continues at coordinate 13,813,149 of NW_028292569.1, forward strand.
GTAGACCCTAATTCCATTGTTTTCTTTCGTGTCTATCTATCGTGTCTATTTTATTTCACTGGTTCAATACCTTCACTCTAGTACTGTTTCATGAAGATATAGTGTCTGAACTCTAGTCTAAAAATGTGCACAACTTCATATAAGATGAAAACAATTCAAGGGTGATATGCCACTAGTTACTGTTAGTCACAATCGCTCAACAGTCGTAATATCACTACAAAGGATATATCAAATACATACACACAAAAACAGCTCGTTATCATTTAATAATGAGTTATCGTCCTAGCTGTATTTTTGTGTAATTTTATCACCTGTGTATTGATATTAATGAGTGTTCTCGCGGTGACCACAAGATAAGCATTATTCCTTCCCGATTTTTCCTTTCATTTTTCTTTCTTTCTTTCATTCCTTTTCATTTCCTGCAGTAGAACTCGCCTCAGCCTCTCACCGCAATAAACAGAATCAGAGGTCTGGTATCTAATAGCGTAAACAAGCATGACGTCATCATGCTTTGCAATGATTCGAGTTCCATCAAAATATGGCGGACGATAAAGACACGACAGAACTAACTGGAGACATTGAAATGGCTGCTCCGATCACTAAATCTTCACAATTTACCCTCGCTAAGGAATGGCTCAGCAAACGAAGAGCCACTATGAAGCCTTGGAGGGAGTTCCTCAGCACATCGAAGTTCTCCAAGCCGAAAAGCATCGCCGAGGTTGGTCGACGTGTCGTGAAAAATCTCGAAGAATATCAAAGTAACTACATTCTAATGGTCCTTCTTATTACCGTCTACTGTGTGTAAGTACACTTATATAGATTCTACACTGAATCTCCTAAGTATAATTCACTAAAGCAACGATTATTTGAGATTTTTTTGAATCTCAAATTAGCTTAGTTCAGAAAATTTCTGGCTCAGTAGAACGGATTTTTTTGAAAAAAAGAACACTAAACGTCCTCAAAGGTCGTTAAAGCATCACCAAAAGAAGGTTCTTACAAAGATTGCACTAAATTTACAGCAAATTGTTAAGTGAAATAATTAATTTATATCTTCATTCAACTCCAATGCATTGCTGTTTTGGGCTACCTGTGGTTTACGTAGACAGCTTTGAACATTCTTCTTGTAGAGGATTCGATACCTAGAAACTGTTTGATTTGAAGGTTGTACATTTACTATAATATGATCATATGTGCTACGTGCTGTTTGAGACCACAGTAGCGACAGGAAAACCAGGCAATAGATTACTGTCAATCAATTAAATTGTTCAGTAGCTTTACAGTGTACATACTCTGCAGATCTCATTGATGGCAGTGTATTGTCCTATTCCTATATCCTAGCCATTGTCTCTATCAGCTCATAGCAATGAAAACAGTGGTAAAGTGTTTTTGTGAACATACATCCCAACTAACTCCAGAGCACCTCCTCGAACCTTCTCTTAACAAAATTCAACAGTTCCTTTTTTTGTTACTCTATATAATTGGAGCGGAATTATGAATAATGTTTACTTAGGATAAATTATTAATTCACTTCATTTGAGACGCTAATAGCCCACTTCCGAGATATGTTTCACTTGTCACGCAAAAAGGTTTCAGTATGAGGCTACATGCTAAATTAAATTTATTCTTACCGCCTGTCACGAATGACTGAGCATTTAGCACATAGCCATATACTGAAACCTTCGGCGTGACAAGCTAAGCATATCTTGGAAGTGGGCTATTAGTAAATCTGTTTGGCTCGCTATTACCACAGGGTGACCAATCCTCTATTACTCATTGCTATTTCTATTGGAGGTGGAGGGTGTTGGTACCTCTCTTTTAAAAATGAAGGAAGAACGATTAAAATCTTGGGTAAGTACTAGAGCAGTTTTCATATGACTGTGAAAAAGTCGGGGCGGTATGTGCGCCTTGCTGTGACTGTGATGTTTTCTAGACTTTTAATTGGGGGATTTTTCTCCCGCAATGTGATTGGTCGAATAGTGCCGTGACATTGGCGTGACCATGTCCATGCCGTGTTCCAAGCCGTGTTTTGGACATTTTATAGGATGAAGAGTAAATTCTCGTGCAATGTGATTGGTCTGATGTATCCCTTGTTGTGTCACGACCGTGTTTGTGCCGTAAGCTTTTCACAGCCATACAAAAACTGCTGGATGCAACATCACAACACACTTATTACACTACAGTAATTATAATATACTATATGCAGAGCTTAAAATGACTGCCAGTCAGTAGCCAGGCATAATTAGAGACCAAATTACCAGCAGACCAGTAAAGAGTCATACCTTGGTCATACATTGTTTCTGTTACTAGTCAAAGTGGCCAGCAAGGCAAAGATTTGAGGGTACTAATTTGCAGGGGGATGTTTGTGAAAAAATCTTTCTAGAAAACAGTGTCCATGATACCTGACCCTTGTTTATGGTGTTTTATAGGGCGTGAATTCAGTGTTATGGAGCAGTATGGTGTGATTGCTTTGCTCTGTCTACCATTACTGTTTCTCGCTTCTGCTGGCTCAACTGTTTTCTGGATCATCGGTAAGTTTATTTGAATCTCTTAAATAAGTTTCCACGCAAATGGAAAACTTGAAGAACCGGAACTCCAAAATGGCCCACAACAAATAAAGTATGATATATTATACTTACACAAAACCTAAAATTGGGAAACCTGTGAAAATAGAAGATGGTTGTTCTTTTCTTATTAATCATTTGATTTTCAAGAACACATCTATTTTTTTGCAGGTGCTTCAGTCTTCACAATCCTCCTCCATGCCTCATTCCTCAGTGGGTCTTCATCACCAGATTCAAATGCCTTTGACTTGGAGATGCAGCCAGTCTAATTAAACCTCGTGTCTACGTACAAGATAGCACATGGATAGCCAATTGGGGATCTTTATTTCTTATAACAAGTATTGTTTCCATGGCAACCATTAGATTATTTGTGTTAAACTCACAACAATCAATCAATCTTAATTCCCAAGAAAAAGAGACAGAAATTCTTCTGATTTATTGTACAGTACTCCTGGGATTGAAAGAAATATTTAAGAACCATTGTGTAAGGGCTTTTATCCTTGAATAAATTGTACATGTTTTCATTTTAATAGTGGTCGTTTTTCTTCACCAATTCCTTTGTTTCTTTTGTTTTATTTCGCTACGCTCACTCATGAGAGATCTTTTCAACACCCAAAGATAAAATTCGTATCTCCGCGCACCCTATAATATCCTCTATTTCTTTTATGATCCAATAAAATCACTTGAAGCAGTGATACCTGTTGCTATTTGCCACCGATAAATTAGACAGCAAGCTGTTTTCAGTATTTATTTTCTCAATTATTACCCTGCTAAGCACAGGTCTCTTTGAAACACTGCCCACCACAGGGTATGCACACCTGTGAAAATGATATTCAACCAAAAGCCAGATTTTAAAGTAGGAAAGCCTCTGACTACATTCTGAAACACTATTTTTTAATTATGAAGTTTCTCTTACACCTCTACTAAATAATATACAAGTTAGATAAAGTTATAGACTAAAATCTTTATAGACTTTTGAAGTCTCCTTATTTCCTTAAATATATTTACATTTTTAACCGGACTTTAAGTCTTTCAGATATTTATTTATTATCTTTGTTTATTTTAAGAAAGAGTTTAGCTTTGCTACATGATTGGGGAAGAGAGCTTCACAGCAGGTTAGTTGTGAAAACGACCATGGGAAGTAGTAGTTTCTTATTGGTTGAAAATTGATACTGCTGTACTCTGATTGGTTGAACCTATCCTTATTTATGCCCAAATATGGCAGCTGGTATGGTAAATCCTATTTGCTCTTGCTGTGAGCGAACAATTTGTACGCCTGGGGTCTTATTGAATAAAATTCGTAGCTCCTGATTGGCCAATAATTGATATTCAGTAATTCCTCTTTGATTGGTCTAATCTATTCATTTCTATACCCAAATATGGTAATTGGAATTTTAAATCTAGGTTGCTTCTGGTTTAAGCAAATAATGTTAGTTGTCACGTGATCACTAAAGAACTACTGCTGACACAGCTATCCAACATGCTCAGAATATGAGATTTAAGCATTAAATGGCATTATCAGGGTCATGAGCGTTTCTCAATCCACAGAAAATCTTCATGAATCCTCTCTTGAATCTGCGATCTCTCATAGCGATGATCAGCGGATTTACCGCAGTAGACAGCAAAGCCAATGTGAGTCCGCCATTGATTGACCAATAGGAACCTGATGTTTCTTCAAGCAATACCTTCTTCATGACAATGATGGAATAGGGAAGCCAGCAGGCGAAAAACACCACAATAATCACCAGGATCATCTTGTGGGCTCGTAAGTCACGTTTTGGTCGAGTTTCGTTGGATTGTGGGATAGCAGAGTCGATATGAGAGATGCTCTCCATTGAAGCAGCGTAGCACGATGTCTTCTCGATGTCTTTGACGTGTTTCTCGACGACTGAAAAGATCTTCGCGTAGCAGAAGGTCATGACCAAGACGGGTAAAATAAAGCCAAATATTGACAGAAGAATCACGTAGGATTTATGGATGACCCCGACAGCTGCCCAGTGAGGACGGCATGTGTTGGTGTGAGGGTCGAAAGTATAGTTTCCCCACCCCACTAGTGGACCTGCTGCCCAGAACACTGAATGCACCCAACCATAGGCGAGCATCAGGCGCATGCGCTTTGATGTCATCTTCAAGTGGTAGCTGAAACAAACAAAATAACAGGTTTCAAAACGTGCTCTTTTTGTCATAACGGCCGCATTCCTTTTGGTCTCCTTGAAAAAAAGGATCTCTGTTGTCTGATCCCCTGTTAGAACATTAGAAACTAACCGGAAGAACCGGCCGGTCCGGCAGGCAGATGTCTAAGTTGAGATGCATATGCGGTCTGTATGTCTGTCTGTGTCTCCGCTTCCTCTCCCCTGAGAAGCCTTTTTCAGTCTCGCTTATATTCAGCTCACTAACTGGCGGTCTGTCTGTCAGCGGTCTGTCTGTCTGTCTGATGGTCTGTCTGTCTGTCTGATGGTCTGTCAGTCTGTCAGCTGTCTGTCTGTCTCTACGCTTAACCTTTTTCGAGGAATAGCTATTTTCTCTCTTAGTGTCAGTACGTACGAGTCTTCGTCATTGTTTTTCGTCCTTTTCGTCCCAAAAGACCATAAAGAATTTGATCAGACGCAATCCTAGATTTTATTCTATTGTATCGATGTTCTAGATTGTTCTTCTCATCACGTTTACTGATTTTAAAGACTCTGACGATGATAAACACTAATACCCTCTGGAAAATGAGCGTCTTTTCTTCTGGTTATCTATATTAACAGCATAGTGATCCGACTCTTAGTCTAACTATAGGTAAAATGACTTTAAAGCAATTATATCAAGAGTCATTAGGTTCTGCTATCTACTGGTTTCTGCTCGCTGGCTAAAGCTACCGGCTTTTAAGATTAAATTTGAAGGTGTCGAATGATTGCTATTCAGCCTTAACTTGACGGAAATTCAAAGTAAAATCTAGAAATGCATTGTGAAAGAAATTGCTTCCTCGAAATTTGAGAACTCGATTATCATCGGAGGAGAATGGGCGGAGGCGTACTACGTATGTGTTACGTGTGCGTCTCGTGTCTTTTCAAGGTTTTCTGGTTGATAAACAAGGCAGAAAGTATTCAAACCGCAGACATGAATTTAATTTAAAAACTCATAAACTTAATGCGAACATAAGTCTAAATGCCATGGTAATAGACTTTAAAGTCGTATTATTATGACAGACAGTTCCCATGGTGATGCATCTCTCCATGGTAACAGACTTTTTTTTCCATGATAGCGTGCCGCTATGGCCGAGTTTCTTATCGTAGGAGGTATGGTCGAAATTGGACAATCCTGAATATCTCCATCTTAATCCAGTGATTTTTTGATAATTTGGTTAAAATCGGGCTGCATTTGCCAAGCTCAATGAGATTTTACAACTAGATGTATTAACAGTATTAAGGATGTTCATTTTATCCAGCCCGGTCTCCCCAGTCCCTACGCTGGATATTAAACCCGGCAATGGAGAGAGACAGTGGTACTGCATGTTACCATGGTGATAGTTTCAAGTTCTACGTTTCCAAAACGGCGGCAAAAGGTCATTGGTTTCTGGTTAACTTGGTGGCACGTTTAATGTCGATACAAACAAAAATTTTGCTATTGCTATTGTAAAGGTTATTCACCACAAATATTCCCATTTAATATCAATGAATGTATATCATCAGTCCGTGCCTTTGATGAACAGCTGCAAAAAGGCTGGATGTCTTGACCACTGGCCGTGATGAGGAATCCTGCTCTCAGCAGCCACTTGTTATTAGAAAGCTTATTTAGATCAAGCAGCATAAAAAATGACTTCCTATGGCGTTGTCTTGTCTCAGAGTTCTCTACCATACTATGCCATTGAATTGCGACTGTGTAAGATACACAGCACTGTAGAATCAATATCATTATATTGAATGCCGGGTAACCTTTGTTTTCGTATTTAAAGACGCTAGTTTATTTCCACTCAGTATTTTGTTTGATAAAAAATAAATATATTTTTATTTAGTGTCTAGTCGTTCTAGTGCTTTCGCACTAATTGGGGACACTTTTTGCTCACACGCACTACCACTTCATTCAATATTATATGCACGCGACGATCAGCTCACATGTTGATTTTCACGGAGGGAGGAAACCGGAGAACCTGGAGAAAACCCTCATAGCATAGAAGAGAACAATACATCAAACAAACCTAATTTACATGTGGCGACCAGGAATCAAATTAGCAAACCCGATCCGTTGGACTCACAGCTGTGAAAGACGACGCGTTAACTCCGAACGCCACCCATGCTACATATATAGATATATTATTATTATCATTATTATATTAGCGGCTTACTTCTTTGGACTTCCTTAAAGAAAATATAGAGCTAAAATCCTACCAGTACTACGTGGAATAAAGGAGGATTTCCGGCCGCCGCGTGAGTCATTTCAAATTTAGGTTTGAGTGTCTAGATGAAATATTGACTAGTTGACTCTTGTTTATGTTAGGGAGAGTCGCATTCGAAATCATTCGTAAGGCTTTATTTCTTTCATTTTCTCTTTTTATGCAATTCGCCGTTTGTTGATCTTTTTCCACTTGGCCTTTTTTCAGGAGCGAAATTAAAATTGAAAATTATACTTTCACTCAACTCGAACTCTTATATCTCAAAAACAACGAAACAAACAATTGGAAGAGGAAAGAAAAGTGGAAAGACCATACTTACAGCAGTGGGTAGTTAATGTCCAGAAACCGGTCGACGCTGATAAAACTGAGCGTAGCCAAAGAAGCATTGATTCCAGTGCTGATTAGGAACGTGTGGGCCTGGCAAAAACATTTCCCGAAAATCCATTCTTGTTTGACAACAGCGATAGCGTAGAAAGGGATATAAACTACAGCAGTTAGTATATCTGCTACAGCAAGGTTGACGACGAAATAAAATGTTGGAGCATGGAGTCTGTAGTCGCGTAGAACCACATTGATTACAAGGTTGTTGCCAATGATGGCCGAAATGCAGATAAATACGAGAACAATTACATGAAAGACGATTAAACCTGTGCCTGGATAGTACGCAGGGTCTTTACTCGGAATTATGAGACTTTCTGCCGAGAAATCAGACGAGTTGTTCATATCGAAAGTGTTGCTACTCCGTGTTTTGACCTTAGCTCGATTTTCCGATGTTTTTATACTTGATCCATGGGAAACATATGACCAAACCTTCATGACGTAAGCAAAAAATTACGTATTTCCAATGAAGAACTGTCAGCTTGTGATGAGATCGCTCACTCAAACATTGAAATTCAATCAAAGAGAGAAGAGAAACCGCAGTGTTTTAGATACTCAATCATCATAAATATTTGATTTTTTAAAATAATTTTATGTGATGAAGAAAGCAGTCAAAACGAATTTAATTGGTCCCTCAGTGGTCCGGTTTCCTCGAGCGAATGTTCGGTCAAGTTTAAGACGAGATTCAGACACTGTTTTGATAATATCTCAATTTTTTCCCTAATTTATCAAAAAACCATTAGTAAAATCCATTAGATTGGCTTGTTTGATCCGGATAGCAGGACATTGTTTTACTTTTAGCGTTGATTAGAATTTCGTATGTTTCGCTTTGTCTGTGTTGGTTTTTAGTGACCTCAGGTCCTTAATGCGCATGCGCAAAAACGATAATCAAAAGATTAATCCATCAATCCAACAATAACCTGTGTTATCTAAATAACGATTTAAATACTCACAAAACTCTCTATAAAACGAAAAAAGCACGACTTCATTTGGCAAATTTTATTAGCCTAATTCGAGATTTTACTTATCAAAGTACAAAACAACCGGTCAGGCGAGTTCTCGATCGGCTTCCATCCGCTTTCGTTCTTCGCGGGAACAACCCGCTAAACACTCGCTTGGGTAAAAGTAATAGATTAGGAGCTTTGATAAAAATTGTGATCGATCAGAACACCTCCAGATTTCCCCCCAAGCACATTGAATTATTTCTGGAAAATCCCAATAAGATAAAAAGATTAGCAATAAAAATGTATAACTAATGCCGAAAGTACATAACATATAAGTAAATAACATATATATATAAGAAAATGTTTGAGGTTGGACCCTCACATGATTATATATGTATGACTGATTAAAACTGAGGCTGTTTGTTTTTTTCATCGCAAATAAATCAATAAGCCACTGATCCTGCTAAAGCTGTATGTTGTCACTATTTTACTGTCCATCTGACAAGATACAAGACAAATTAATTTTTTAAAGTAAAATTTGACATTATTTCAATGAGTGAATTTATTAAATAATTTTGTCTTGCTATTACCTTTCTCCATTCTCGTCAATATTAGATCTTAGATTTTAGAGTCGGTTTTCAACGAGTTGAAAAACACAATTCGCCATATTGCAGCCAATATTCGTCGATAATTTTTTTTAGTACAGCTAGTAGTATTGTTTAGTGTTTGAAAAAAAAGTAAATGACATCCTCAAAGTTAGATGACGTCTGTGACGGATTATTTGCTTTAGGAACTTCTAATAAATTTTGGTGATAGATAAATGCTATGTTGTTGGATCTAGAAAGATCCGGACTTTTTCTCGCGAGATCAAGTTCCTATCCAATGATTTTACTCTTTTCTTTATATTTTCCTTTTCTTTTTAAACTTATATGTTGCTAAAAATATGCGCCAAAGATTTTTAATTAAAATTAATTAATATGTTATCAAAGTAATGGATTTACACTAAAATGAGATGAGCCGTTACTTACAAGTCAAGGGAAATCCGGTCAAGCCCCCCCCTAAATCTTTGGCTTGATCTGCCCCTTCTACAAGAGTTTTATATTTAGCGGAAAAAGACTTCCTCACACGTGACGTCAAAATTTCTTTCGCGCGCTTTTCCACCGGTTATCCTCATGGACAATCATCGTTTAAGCGAACTAAAACAAGTTGAAATAACTAATTGGATTATCTATTGAATTAAAAAGGGTTCTAGAAATTGCCTTTGTTATTCATTTATCTCACGTGCCTTGAGGCTTGAGTCAAATCATTGAAATATTTCATATTTTAGAAAAATAATGATGAATGAGATAGCACAAGAAATGCTTACAATTTAAATTATTAATTAGTATCACCAGCCATGCAAGCTCACACTTGTGTTCTTTTTATTTATTACATTTGTGGCACGAAAATTTCGAAAATATAAAAGGCAATACAATAAATTTTTTTTTACATGTCAGGGTTAACAGAAAAGTCCCTTTGCGACTTAATAAATTGACTATATGGCTATTCTGATGGAATTCCTGTATGTGTGTTTATTATCATCTAAATCGACCAAAACCAACTTGATTCAGCAAATAACACTAGGAAACATATGGCCAAAACGCGTAAACGCTTTCACTATCACTTGTAACTTTCTTTATTATTTTTATTCTTATTTTTTCGTTTCTTTTAAAACCCGACTAAAATTTCGAAAGACCGAACGTGGGTACCGGAAACGATTCAGGTTGACCTTGAAATGCGTAATATATTATTTTTCCGTGATCTAGCATCTAAACCTCCGTCATCAAAATGAGAGTGTCATTGTATTGGCATCCAGGGTGAATGGCTTAGATTTTGGTAAACCGTAGATCACGTATAAGAGGCATGCTATACTACTGAGACTTGTACCCATTCTCTTAAGCCACTGCACGGTCGTAATAAGACGAGCGAGACCTGGTTTGATTTTGCGGGTAAACCATGGGTGACGTATAAGGGGAGTGCTATAGTTCTCTAAACTTGTGTCCATTGCCCAGTCATCGCACGGGCGTACTAAGACGAGAGGAACCTGGATTGATTTAAGACAAACCTTGGATGGCTGGGTGATTAACTAGCCACGACTTGTGCCCATTCTCTTAGTTAGTACGCGGTTGTGCTAAGACGAGCGGTACTATACTGACTGTATGAATCCGATTCATTTTCAAATAGTATTTTCAAGGGGAAAAACAAAGATTTTTAAATTTATTTATTTTAATCGTGTATTTTTAATATATAATAATAATAATAATAATAATAATAATAATAATGTAATAATGTATAGGTTACGCTGTGCGCCCTATACAGGTCATAGATTTTTTGCATCTATACGTTTTAGTACTGCACATAATAATAATGTAACTTATATAGCACACATATCAAAATTCATTGCGCTTCAAAATAAAAGAAATAATACATATCTGACGTATATTAAAAACAATATTAATGGAATGTCACACATAGTGTGTTAAATACTTACAACAGCTATATACACCTAGCTTCGAGCCACTCAGAGAACTAGTAATATATATCTTGACGATATCACCATCCGAGTATCTATTAATATATTATTTACTCCATAATATTTTTTTACTATTTAACTAATTTGTACAATATAGATTTATGCATAATTTTAATTATAAATAATGATTCATATATTATTTTTTACATGGGCTATTTAAAAACCAGGTGCGAAATCTCAGTTGATTTTCAACGAATATCGAGCACAAGGTATTTAAGCTATTTCTAATTAGAACAAGCGTAATAGGTAAATTACGAGCCTTATATTAGATGAAACGACTGAAGAAGAGTGCCATACAAGCCTTTCACAACTTCAAGTCGCGTAAATAATGAGCCAGCTCAGCTAGGAACCGTGGGCAGTTATTTCTAGCTTTTTCTTAGCATACACAATTTTTTAACTTCTGTCAAGGAACTTATTTACCAAGTACAAGAAGTTGCAAAACTCAACTACTTTTTCAGTCGAGGTGTAAAAATTCAAGATGGCGCACGGTGACTAGAGCCGGATTGGCAACCAACCACACAGGGACCCCAACCCCTACATAACAGGGAGAACCCAATACTACCTTTGACTCTGATAACGGCTTTCTTTAAGATCTTAAGTCAGGGGATATATTCTTTCATAGGCGGCGAAAAGACTCAAGTTTATCGTGTCTCAACCATCGACTTCTCTCGTCTTGAGTCTTTTTGTACAGCGGTCTTCGATGTAGTCGACAACGTTTGATCAACACGTTGAGTCAAGGCCAAATTTGAATGGGTTTCATTACGTGAATGGATGCCATTCTCCCAAGGATTCCGACGAGAGCACAGAGTTTTCTGAAGACCCCGTCTAAATCTTCTGTCTCTTATAGTATAAACAATCGGGTTTATAAAGCTGTTCGTTAAAGCTAGTGTTAGTCCAAGATTGGCTAACCAATATGGTGCCAACGTCTGACCAGTCAGGATTTTCCAGGATGTACCAAACGTGTATGGTAACCAGCAAAAGCAAAACGCGCCGATGATTATAAGAATAGTTTTATGAGCCTTTTTATCTCTCGCTGGTCGTGGAGATGTCCGTTTACCCGTGTCCTCGGTGCCGCTGCTAGCGCCGTGTGACATGGAGAAGTCTTTAGCGATCTTCTTTGATTGATCCTCTGCAACCCGGAACATCCTAAAATAGCTGTAGATGGTTACTATGACAGGAATAGCAAAGCCGAAAATCGCTAGCAGGATTCCGTAAACTTTACCGGGCGTTTCAATTGGCGCGAAGTTTGGTCGACAAGTGTGTGTCGTGACATCAAAGAGAGTCTCGCCCCAGTTCCACAGGGGACAGGAAGCCCAAAAGATAGAGTGTAGCCAAATGAAAGCTATCAACATCTTGGTCTTTTTCTGCGTCATGCGACCATAATACCTGCGTTAGAATAAATGTGCACGATAATTATTTACGTGGCTCTCTAAATATCAAAGGGACATGGTAACAATGTTGTCGCGCATGGAATTGTGGGTCAAAATTCAGAAACGCGGACAAAAAACTCCACCATCTTGTTCCCCAAATAAATTCAGTCATAGTTGAAAAATAAAAATGTATCTGAATTTAATTGATTTAACCAATGAATCGTCATTTCTAGTCTCTGACACCTGAATTTTGATTTTAGTTTCGAAACATGATTATGTCCAATAGCTACTGACAGTGGTCTAACGGGTTATCTTAAATAATCAGTCTTCGAGACAGCTAATGGTGCTAGACAGCCTTCTTCGAAATATTAACCCTGCAAATTCTTAATAAGAATATTGATATTCATTTTGAAACCAACTAAACGACTTCGTATCTGACCAGTATCTAATAGCTAAGGGCAGTCTAACAAGTTATTGTAAATAATCAGTCTTTGATACAGGTGATGGTGCTAGACTTTTCTGGAAATATTAATCTTGAAAATTCTTAATAAAAATGTTGGAAAAGTAGTTTGTCTAGAAAAGTGCACACAAAACGAGTTAACTGGGATGCTACAAAATACTCGAAGAAAAAGGGTTCAAATTAGTGGTGTTGAACATTTTTGCGATTTTCTCACTACTGTGAACTATGATTTATCCCCCTCAATTTCCAGCAATTTCAATTGGTACTATTGGTATCGTATTTTACTTAAACACATCTTTACACAGCTTCTCAACGTTCAATATCGAAAACTATAGTTAAAGACTTTATTATTATTATCACTATTCCCTTGGTTTCCTTGTTATGTCGTATCCATGACAACCGAGCTCACTTCATATTCTCTGGTTATGATAAAATACTGATACGATAATTTAAAAAAATTATAGCAAAATGGTAAGAATCCTTTATTTAATAATATCAGTGCAAATATATCTACCAATGACGCTGTTTCGATGACGACCCATGAGGTCGTATTTTTGTTTCCATAGTCAAAGTGAATTCAATTCAAGAATTCATTAGAAAGCAGTTTATTAAATATGAATGAACTAAATTGTCCTTTTTCTGCTCATGGAATGACGTTGCCTGAGGCCATGTTTATAAGAAGAGCCGACAACATCAATAAGGTTCAATTACGTATTTTCAGTTTCTTCCTTATTTTCCTTTTTCCTTTTTCCGTCAAGACATTAATGTTATTTTTTTTAGCGTAACTTAGCCTTAAGACCTAGCTACCCGCTGATCAACAAAATAGGGAGTTTTCACGTCTTGAATGGCATTTCAAACACATTGAATTCTATTGCAGGGTTTTTCTTCGGAATACATGTGGGTAAGCTTAATGCAATACGTAAGTCTCCGCGATTTCCGTTTACAAGTGCCATTTCTCGTTTGCTTATAGCATTGGTGTTGGTTTTCTTTGCATTTCGTCTTAATAATCCTTACTATAATGAAATTAACTTGACCAGGAAAAAAAAAATTCACGTAATTACGTTACCTAAGAAAAAAAGATAGTTATTCTTGCTCTAACTGAACTTTGCGCATCACCTTTTAGGAAATTTTAAGAATTAAAATGCATGGAAAATTTCGTAAAAAGAAAAAGAAAAAGAGACAAGAAAAAACAATAAACTTTCAAATTTAAACTAAAAAAAAAAAAACGAGAAAACTTACGTGGGGAAATTATTTGAAACGAGGGATTGCGCACAGGCGCAAGTCGAGATTTTTTTCGAAACTGGCATTGGGAATCAAGGTTGGTGCATGTAGCGGTGATGCATTCGCCTCTCGCGTTCGATTCCTAGACTCGACATCACTTGTGAATAGAGTCTCTTCCCTGAGTCAAGGGTTTTCCTCGGCTCTACGACAAAATTAAAATTAACAAGTATACATTCCAGTTCGCTCTTTTGGGGCTCAGTAGCCGTGCCCTGACTTAGATCAGCCCAGAGGTTGTTTCAGGGTTCTATCTGTGAGTTAGCCATGCCCTGACTTAGATCAACCCAGAGGTTGTTTCAGGGTATGCCCTGACATAGATCTGCCCAGAGGTTGTTTCAGGGTATGCCCTGACTTAGATCAGCCCATAGGTTGTTTCAGGGTTCGATCTGTGAGTTAGCCATGCCCTGACTTAGATCAGTCCAGAGGTTGTTTCAGGGAATCAATAAAATTTGAATTTGACGAAGGTCATTTTACCTATCATAGCAATCAAGTCGAGTTGTTGAAAGTAGCACCAGTTTTCATATTTAGTAAGTGTGTAAACAAGCTAAGCCTATAGTAGCCGGCTCATTTTCACGTCAAAAATGAACTCAGTTTTAAATGACTGTACTGTACATTTGCAGTCCAGGGTTTTGTTTGTTTTTTAATTATATTGATCTTAATGTCAGGGAGATCAATTGAGTCCACCTTTCTTGAAAAAATGAGTAGTCCTGCTTCAAAGCTGCTTATACACTTCAAAGCTGCTTAAAAATTTCACTTCACGGCTAACAGCATGCGTCATTTATTGAGTCAAAAAGCTGTGCACAAAATGGCTCTTAGATATTTTTGTTGTTCTTCAGAATCAAGAAAGCATAACAATTGTAAACATGCAGAATATATTGTGTGTTTGAATCGTCACTAATTCTAGTTTTACGCGGTTCTTAAGAGGAAATTGAAGTTGAAAAAAACAAAGGTAGAGGGAAAGTGGACGACTGAAATAAATTTAAAAAAATAATTGTTCTTCCTCTGTTATTTTTCCCGTTTTCATAGCATGGCGCTTAATGTGTATTAATCTGATCGTCTTTGATATATCTTCGACGATATGCTAATGAAACGACTTCATTATGAATTTATATTTTTAGAAATAACATATTGTTTCTTACGATACAGCTAGAAGCAAAGCTGACCTATAGTTTTCAATACTGTTCATTATAGCTTAATCCTTACCTTAGAGGATCAGAGATGTCGAGAAATCTATCCACGCTTACAACGCATAGAGTCATAATGGAGGCATTGAAACTTGTAGAGACTACAAACGCGTGAGCTCTGCACAAAGTTGAACCAAGGACCCAAGCTTGGTTAAAAACAGATACAATGTAGAATGGGACATAACCAACCCCTACCAATAAGTCAGCTACAGCCAAGTTTCCCAGAAAGTAAAACGTAGGGCTGTGAAGTCGATGATCAAGTCGAATCACCAAAAGTACTGTGGGGTTACCAATGATGATGGCTAATGTTATAATCACCAGATAAAAGACGTGAAATGTTTTTTCAGAGACGTTGGGTTCATAGCTATTAACTGGGTTTGTTAGATTCATGGTCTTGGAGAGTTTTTGGAGGCTTGCTTCCAAGTGACCGACAAACTGACTGGCCTACGGTCTTTATATATGCTAATATATCTGAAATGTTGATTAGAGTCTGAATGGGCTGGATTTCCCGCCGCGAGATCCACTTAAAAACTTGCTTCAAGCGCGAACAGATCCAAGGCATCTATTTTCTTTAGATCCGGTATATAGTGAAGCTGACAGCGGTTATCTAAATAATCCGAAGGAACTATAGAACATTGGTGCTTTTCTCAGAGTCTTTCAATCCAATAATTGAAAATATCAGACTTCCCTGTCTTCCCTGTCAGTGGTAGTCAATGACCACAAAAGGTTATCCACGTCACTAGAAAAGAACAATCAAAAACCTGCAACGAAAAGAAGAAAAATAAACGTACTGAAAACAGCGGTGGTCAAATGAAAGGTCATGAGCATTATAACAGCATTAGAAATGTTATACCAAGACGTGCAAATGTATCAAACGACATCGTTCTAGGAATAAATGTCTAGAATAGTCTTTAACCTTCCTTTTTGGCATACGATAATTTTATATACTAAAGGTCATGAATGCGTAGGTATTGCCTTTCTTCCGAAGTTTGCCTTCGAGGTAAATAAAATACGGACCTTACATTTAAAGAAATATCATTTCAAAGGTGCCCAGAGGGGAAAAACTAATCGATTTGTGGGCGAATATACCTGTAACTTATGATTACTTTGTCAGTGTTGATTCATTGAGCTGCTTTACAGAGATCATAATTCCGCATAATCCTTTCGTCGTCTGCCGGTTTATTTATACATTCATTTCTCATTAACTCTCTCCTCAAAAGTCCATAATTAATTATAAAACTGTCAACGAGTTTCTCAAATCTAGTGTTTTTAAGTGTTGTTGTCGTAGAAATTTGAAGTTTGCCTGCCAAAGTTGACAAAATGTTTGTATTAGATAAAGTTTTCAGAGCTCTAGTCGTTTCTAACGCCGAAAGACGAAAATAATGTGTTTAAAAATAAAGTGTATGAAAAAGTCCTTAAAACTCAGACAACCTTAAAAATCATTATTAGTTTTACTACTTTAAATGTGGGCATTTGAAATCGTCTAGAACGTACGATACTATTCAACAGGAAAAACCTATTAATTACATTTGTCAACATTCTCGTTCACTCTGTTTGTTTTCAACTCAACCAGTTTCGTCAGTTTTAAAAATATTTTTAAGAAGCTCTCACATTTCTTTAGCTTTGAAAAGTACATTTTGGATTTCATGATGAATGACATCAATCATTCCGCCGCTTCCTCTAATCAGGAAGATTTTCTTTTTTGTGACCTAAATTTGTTTTCTAATTCACTATCTTCACCTTAATGTTAATTGATCTAGGATTAAGAGTAGCAATATAACAAACCACGCGTTTTTAGGGTAAATTAAGTGCTGAACATCTTCAAATAGAAGAACGTTTCATGCCAGTCTGGAAATAACTGGACAATTACTGGAGCCTTTGTTGACTTCCTAGTTCAAATTCAACCACATTTTTGTATGTAAAAATGCTCGAAAACCTTAATGCTCAGAAAATTACATTTTTTGCTAGATTTGTTGCCAAATCATTACCACATTCGTATTCCTCATTTAGAAAATTGCCCAAAAGGCGAAAGTTCATAATATTCGATATTATAATCACAAATTGCTTCATCAAAAACAAGTTGTTTTGATTTTTCATTTCTAAATCAGCGTTAAATTGAAAGTCTGTTGTTCAATTACCAATGGTCATGATTTTCGAGTTAAATAAATAAACTTAGTTGATGTCGCACGTCGATACATTTTCATCATAAACTGATTCTACACAAAAAATGATTTTGGAATTTCCAAAATAAGTGCTCAGTGTTTAATTACTTGATTAAAACGAAATAATCAAACAATGAGAAAAAGTAAAATCGTCAAAGTAAAATCGTTCAACAAATTTTCAAAACAAGTATGAAAAGCCGGGCCACGTAACACGTGTTGAAACCTTTGAGTTTTGCTTTAACTCGAAGATAGTCTGAAATTTAGCGAGTTGCATAGATTAAAAGAGGCTAGAAAATTAAGAGAATGCTAGTAGTCTTGCATTTTTTTTTGTTGGATGACCATTAGACAAACTGAGCTTTTGTCATTGTTTTTTAATCTCAAGTGGAAATATATCGTTCTTATTGCTTATTGCTTGAAGCATCACCGAAAATAAGGTGTTGAGACCTTATAACTTTGGAGGTACTAAAAGGCAATCAGTGGCAAGCCAAAGCGAAAAAAAGTTGGAATGAAAAGCATTAGACTTAAAATGACGGAATTTCGTGAAAAATTAGTCGCCACATTAACTAACAAAAGAATGAAATATTGAAAGAGATAAATCAAGTTCGCTGTTGAAGGCTTTTACCTTTTCAATATAAGCCGTGATCACTTTTGACATTTTGAATGAAAGAAATATTAGAAAACGACTTAATGGACATTTGCTTTTATTCTGCCGAAACCTCGCATAAAAACTGTTATATTTCATTATTTCTATTTTTTAGGTAAACTGGATTCAGTTCCCAGACCATAAAATACCAATCGGACTTCTACTGCTTCAAGATATCATCATTAGTCTCGCTTTTAAATTTTCTTATTCCTAAAAAATAGGTCTTTTTTTCTTTACCTCGAGTGACTTCGGATTCAAAAACAGGAATCTCTAAATCATGCTTTTAATTTAAAAGGGTTTTTGTCATCCGTTATCATGAAACCCGTTCCCGCGAGCAAGGGATTTGAGTTGACTCAAATCACATCCACCCAACAATGAGCTCATTTTGCTATTTGTTTTTTCTTCGTATATTTTTCTACGTAAAGATAGATAAACAAAATAATTAAAGAGTCGAACTTGACATTACAATTGCTAGAATTTACTGCAAAAAGTATTAAAATTAAGATGATATGATATACATATATATATATATATAAAAGAAAATATGCCGTGCGTCAAAAGCAATATAAAATTGAAATTTATCGCTCTAGGGGTTTGAATCTTTATAAACAAAAACGAAAGATAGATAAAGTAAATAAATAATAGAGCTAGCACTGGATTATTCGCAAATGTTTTGCATCAGCACAAATGTCAAGGTCTCCGAAAAATAGATAAACTAAAAAATAAATAATAGGGGTTGGTGCTAGATTATTCGCCGATTTATAATTACCGCAAAATGTCAAGGACACTTTTTATTGTTTTCTTAACCGATTTGAAATAAAAAGACTGTCTTGATCTCTGTTTCTTGATGCCTCAAGGGAGGTTGTGAAACACTATTCTTGACTGTGTTATTTCGTGTTACCAAAGTATACTTTTTCTTATCTTTGTTTGTTTATCTGAAAGGAAGAACGTCTATGCTCTGTGTTGTCCTTTCGGCGATGAAACAAGATAATGTTACGTGCCAAGTATCTTTTACATGACACTTGATCTGTAAGCGTAGGAGTTAAGATCATTTTTATAGGAACATTTAATGAATGAATATAAGAAGGCAGGTCAGTTAAGGCGTCATTTTGATTCATCCCGTCGCAACGATAACGCCAAAAAAAAAATAAATAAAGAAATAAAAAAAAAAAAATAAATAAATAAATACCAAAACAAAAAACAAAGGAAATACAAAAGCAAGGGAACGAAAAATAATATTTACAGCTTGCTTTTCTTCTGGATTATTTTGCTATGAAACAGCTAAAAAAACGCAAAAGACAATTAAAAACAACAACAAAACAACAAAACAAAATA
This sequence comes from Actinia tenebrosa, assembly GCF_029948245.1. Classification (NCBI taxonomy): domain Eukaryota; kingdom Metazoa; phylum Cnidaria; class Anthozoa; order Actiniaria; family Actiniidae; genus Actinia; species Actinia tenebrosa. The sequence goes on from NW_028292569.1 coordinate 13,832,411, forward strand.
AAAAACGGCGAGCGATGATTCGAAGGTGCTGGAATCAAGTTGAACGAACTGGACAACAGAAACCAAACCAAAGTTCCTGTTCCGAAAATGATTACGAAGTCCTTCCGAGGCGGTTCCGAGAAGTTTCCGGTGAAAGTGATGACTTCATTTTCCATGTTTCTTAGTGGCAAGCGGGCAAGCTGGGTTTTCGTAGATTTTTTAATTCCCTTGTATTACTTTTGCCCTTGTTAATTTTTCAACTCATTTCAACAGCAGCTTTTTAATAATGAATGAAAAAATGAGAGCGTTTCAAGTAAAACAATGCCATTGTGCTGTGCTGTGCTTCTCTGTGCTTTTCATTTATTCAGATTGGACTTCTTTTTAGTTTGTTCTCTTTTCTGTTAGCGCTTTATGAGGTTGTAGTTATTATGATCACTTGTTTAATCCATTACAAAGAAATAAGCGTCTCCATTATCAACCCAAAAATGAAAATTATACAACGTCATATTGGGTTCCTTTTGAAAGAATTTATGGTTCAAATTTTTTACGCATAATCCGTATAGTCTTTTTATCTTTCATTCGCAGAGAGAAACTGAGATGTCCTTTGTCTTAAGAAGTAGTATAACATGAGCCCACTCCCAACGAAAGGAGCAAAGGAGCAAATACTTCCTACTGAAAAAAAAGAGAAAAACTTACCTCACAATACCTCGCGAAACGACGTTACTGTTGGCGTACAGCCGAAGCTAAGCTCAAAGATAAACGTCCTTTATTATAAGCTCTTGCAGTTATGGTACTACGGAAAAAGGAAAAAATTAGAAACAGGAAATGAAGAGCGCCCTTCCTCTGAATTAATGGAGAATAAAAACACACTCCCAAATATTAATAACGCCAGCAAGCCGCCGAATAAATACATAATTTGACGCCCACACGAATACAGATAAAAATCTTTAGACATAAGTATTAGTAGAAAACAAACAAAGTGGTTTTACGTTTTTACAAATCGATTAATAATTTTGGCAAATCAACTGACTTGGAATTCAATAAATCGTTATATGTTAGCACGATGTTCTTTTGTTAAGGCTTAGGGTTAGGCTGCGTTCATAATGTATGGCAGAGGGGGAGAAAACTTACAAGAAAATGGGAGGGGGGGGGGGGGGGGATTTTGATTTTTCTATCAGAAAAATGTGGGGATACAAAATGTTCGGTATCAAAGAAGCTACATCTTGCTTGGGGGATTGCTAATTTTTTTGAGAATTGTGAGAGGGGTGTTGATAATTTTTTTTTTTTTTTTGCATTTAAAATTTTCACCTGCAACCCCCCTCCCTCTGCCTTACATTATGAACGCAGCTTTAGCAGAAAAGAACGTGAAAATAGAGCTAAATCTACCATTAATAACTATTTTTATCAACAAATTCCGGTACCCTGAAAGAAGAGGGTCATTTTCTTCCTAGGCGTTCCGTCTAGCCAGGTAATATCGAACAGGATTTTACTCCCGGAAGACTTGAAGGCAATTCTAAAAAAAAAATATAAATCAGAATTTGGTCGTGTAGTTTATTAAAAAGGTCTGTCTTGTCTTGTCTAAGCTATACAGCACTTATATATAATGGCTGACAATTGCACGAAAAAAAAAAAAAAAAAAAAAAAAACGACGTCGTCCGTCATTTGTTCGCAATAAAGGCACATGAAATGCGTTTTTAGAAGAAAATTATAGAAATTGACTTTTTGTAACGGTGAATTATATCCGCCAAGAGGTCTTTAAAAACAATTATATAAGAATTTCGAAATCATTTTGTCATTTTACGCTGCCTAAATGAAACTAATATAAAATAATGGATCAATACCCAAGCAAAATGGAGTTTGGAATTTTCTTTGACCCCATTCGGTTAGATTAAAAACCATGATGAAGCCGTTCGACGTCTGCTACCGCATCAATGAGCCAATCATGAGCCAGCAAAAGTAATCTATATTTTCAATACAACTGTTTGTATTTTAACGCATCATATCAGTGTGATATCAAACGGGGAAGAGAACGAAAAGGCCATCACGTCTGTTATCTAATAAGCGGCACAGTTATGATTGTTTTTAAAATATCTTAATACCTTATTTTAAAACATATGACATGTATTATATCTGATATCATCCAAATCAGCCTTCATGTATTATACATAATTTTGTGTCTAATCGTTGATTTATCATGCGCAGATTAGTCGATATTTTCAGCAAAATGTTTTTTATCATTGTTACTAATCGTATAAAATAACTAAGTTTTAGGAGGTATATCTGTAAAAATAAGACAAAATTCAAAAATCGATTTCGTATATATTTGGTCCAAACAGGTGGAATACCACCTAAATAAACGTACTGCTTTTCCGATTTTTGATAATTTCACTTTTCTTTTGAGAAAATCGAGAAAATCGATTTTGGCCTTCGAAGGTGCATGGTCCAAATGGTAGGTCTGGAAAAGGCGCTCGCTTTTAAAGAAGACTAATCTAGAGGAGATCTGAGCTAAAATATGAATAGTGCCGAAATGCGATATCATAAGTGATCAGGGACTATTTACAAACTACATTTTTCGGGTTCTCAGATATTTAAATTTCACCCTTTATGGTTTGCAAAGCGCATTAGTTCACAGGGTGGTCAAATTTTAGGGCATAACTGTATACGAATTCTCGAATTCAGAGAAATTTGGGTCGTTTGGGCTTGGCATCGAATGAAACCTGTTCGAGCAGACTGAACTATACCCTTTAATGCATTTTCATTATATTCAGTTCTGAAATTTATTTTTATATTATTATTTATATTATTATTATATTATTAGCATCGAATGAAACCAGTTCGAGCAGACCCTTTAATACATTTTCATATGTTCAGTTCTGATATTTGTTTTAAATCATTATTTGTTGAATATTAAGTGCAATACATAGCATTTCTTTGCCCTTTTTCGAGGTTTTATTAAAATACTGTGTTCAGACTATAGAAGACACTATACGACCAAGTGATCAGAACTAAAAGATAAATTGCTTCATTTATCAGTGTTTATACCTAGTACTGGACTGGAATTCGGGTTATATGATTTTTGCTCACCGTATACCTAAACCTGTTTTTGAACTTTTATCAGAAAACAATCCGGCGACCAGCTCATTATCTCTGTAAGAGGCATGGACAGAGGGCTTGTTTGTGCGTCGCGGGAAATGCGAAATACCTGGCCCTTTTGTGGTCCTTTGGGGAAATGCAGTGGTCGCAGTACCATATAAACAGAAATTTATAGCCATGCCATATATAGAGAACTAGTGTACCGATATTCGAAACCGAGTGGAGTAAGAGCTCGGTGAACTGTTCCCAGGCAGATTATCGATTCAGGAAAAATATACTTGATTCTTCGGATCGAGATTGCTTACCAATTAACTCAGGTTAACTGCTGAATATGAGCAAAAGGAATTAAGTTGTCAACTCTTTCTAGAAACATATTAGTGCCAAAATTAATATAAGGTGTTTAAAAAAAAAAAAAAAGAAAAGAAAAGAAAATCATATCTAGATAAGATTTGATTTGATTTTTGAGTGAAATAAAATATAAAAAATCGACTCCACTGTGCCATACCCCCGAGACATCCGCAGAGCTGGGGCGTCGTATGGACTTCGGACCTGACGGCGATTAAATCCTTCTGCCCTTGGGTGTACGAATTACGCAAGAAAATGTTCTAGCCGAAGCATCAGGGGAGAGACCAGCCGGCCCCCAGACCATATCGGCTAATCCCTTGCATCTCTGCCACGCACGGAATCGGTTGAAAAAATATTGTTAAAAAGTCTAGTCTATCTGGTGCATTGTTTTCAGGGCTATTGTTATGCTGATTCACCTGGAACCGTGGTCCAGTGGAAGAAACTTGGGCTTTAATGACACTGAGTCAAGTCCGGTTGAGCAAAGTTAGTACCTGGATGGGTGACCTGAAACTGATGCCTACTGAAAGTTAGAAAGAAAGAAAGAAAGAAGAAAGAAAGAAAGAACGAAAGCCGAAAACTGCGACAGAATAAAAGAGAATAGTGAAAAGGAAAAATAAGAGAAAAAGAAAAAAAGAAAAAAAGAAAAAAAGAAAGAAAGAAGAAAGTGACGGAGTGAAAGTACTGGGAGAATGGGTCATAATATTTTACGCATGCGTAGTTAGTTCAGCCGAAATCCAAGATGGCGGCCTCTGCGATGTGTTTTCGTCAAGTTGGCCGTCTTTTAACCAAAAATGCCACTCTACGAAGTCTCCCATCCGTTTCTAGTGTTAGGTAAGCATTAAAGGAAAGCACCATATTCCCACACAGGCAATTATAGTTTTTATACTGGTTATCGTTTTTGCGTTTTATACCTCTAATTGTGAGCTTTGTACAAGACGAGGTACAAGTGTTTTATAGTGTAGTGTTTCCTAAGTAGCTCCAACGAACATGGTTTTCTACGTTTGTTTCTTCAATCACTTATTACGCTGTTATAAGATACTATGTTTGTAAGGAGATAATTAGATAATCATAGAACCTGTTAAATAACACTAAAATACGACGTAATTATGATATTTGAAAACCGAGACTTCACGACTAGTAAGCTTAACTGTTACATAAGTTTTACTAACTGCATCATTAAACTCGATCTTCAAGTTCGTTATTTATACTTTATATTTGAGATTTACTTTTGCAAAACAGTCTCTTGGTAACAATTATAATACATTTTTATAATATTTATTAATGATTACATATATCTTAATAGATATCTGCGTCGGCTACCAGAAGCAGAAATTCACAAGGAAATCCAAACAGAAAGGTTGCCTGGTAAACTAGCAGACATGACGGGAACAGTTATGTACCCAGATGAGAAGTCTGCCAAATGGGATATAGATGGTAAGAGGGAAAAGGGAAAGGGGGGTGGAGATTGAGTTGGTAGAACCATCATGATTGGAAAGCACGGATGGTGTGTTGTTGTGCCACATCTCGGGTTCTATCCCCAAACTTGCCATTGCATATGAGTATAGTTACTTGTTAGCTCTCTTGTGTGTCTTTCTTCTCTTCACAATTCAACTTTCCAATATGATCATGAAATGAGGGCACCTTTGCCAAGTTCTTAGCCACTGCCTGGATTTTGGACCATCATTTGCCAACAGCCATGTTGTATGCAGAAAAATAAAATCAATTTACTCTTGGGTATTTGAAGTATTTCTTTCTCATGTAAAATGATGGTAATGATCATGACATGTAACACAGCTGCTATCATATGATTGTGCAAAATCTCTTTCAAGTGCTACCCCTATAAAACAAAGATGGTTTATTTTTTAATGAGAAAACTAGTTGTAAGAGAAAACGTTTTGCTGTCATCTTGACAACATCATCAGGTCTAATAAGTTTTTTATAATTTTTTTATCGTATTAAATTTCCCTCTGAATAACACCACTCTCTCCCAAGGTGTTATCATAGGATGTCCTTATCCATTATTTATGAATTTATTGATGTGATTATAGAACCAATACCAGAGAAGATGGTAACAAACATGACTATCAACTTTGGTCCCCAACATCCTGCGGCTCATGGAGTGCTCAGGCTTGTGTTGGAACTAGATGGAGAGGTAAAGAAAAATATATTACAGCATGACTACATAACCAAGGCCTCCCAGATAGATTCCTATACAAATTAGCCAATTAAGATTAAGTATAGAATCTGCACAAATTTTTCACCTTTTAAAATATATATTCTACTTTTTATATGTGTGTGTGATCAGGAGTTAAAAATAAAAATTCTAAATTCCAAAATTTATTACTACCCTTTTCAGCATAAAAGCATGATTTGTGGATTTTTTTAAAAAATTTGTTTGGGTGGCCTTGGTTTATGTAATTTATTGCACTATAATATAAAACGAATATTATCAGAATGTCTTTTGTGATGGTTTTGTATATTCTATTAGCATTCATTTGTTGACTATATACATTTTGCTATCATAAATTGTTGGGGGTATTTGTAGGTTGTAGTCAGAGCTGATCCTCATATAGGGCTGCTACATCGTGCCACAGAGAAGCTCATTGAGTACAAAACATATCTTCAGGTATAACATCTTTAGAATTATTATTTTTGAGAGAAATATATGAGTATTGATTGATTGATTGTTCTTTCATACTCAAGAAAATTAGGCCTTCATTTTCCTACCTCTGCTCTACCTCTCCCTATACCCTACCTTCCTTACTTCATTTTTTTATAAATTTACTGATTGATTCAATGGTTTGTTGGGTCCTTTCTTAATCTGATTAGGAAAGGTGTAGCTCAGTTGCTTAGTGTGCACCTTCAGAGCTAGAGGTCCATGATTGATTGCGCAAACACTAGACCCTACAGTTTTGAAGTAAAATAAATTAGCTTTATCTTCACCTTTTACAGCTATTTTCATAAACATGCTGCCTCAGTGCTCTTGAGTCACACTCTGAAATTTGGTTTTTCGCTCCTGTCAATCAAACCTAATCAGTCGGTAACTTTCATATTTTTGACTGACGGCAGTGAAAAACCAAATTTCAGCGTGCAACTCAAGAGTACTGAGGTCACATGATAATGAAAATAGCTGTAAATAAACAAAATAAAATTTAAAATTTACCACTTTTGAATGTACACTGTACCTTCATGCAGGCACTGCCATACTTTGATCGACTGGATTATGTCTCTATGATGACAAATGAACAAGCCTACTCCCTTGCTGTGGAGAGATTACTAAACATTGAGATCCCTGAGAGAGCTAAATGGATTAGAGGTCAGTTTATAATATTTTTATACTTCCACCTGTCTTGGCATTGACAAAATTATCATATGTAACAATACTAGCATTCTCCTCAGTCATTGGTCTGACAATATATATACGATAACATGATACATATTTTAACAGATTGCACAATCTAATGGTTTGTTTTTTTTAAATAGTTCTGTTTGGAGAGATAACAAGGATTTTGAATCACATAATGGGAGTAACCACACATGCTCTAGATGTTGGTGCCATGACTCCATTCTTTTGGATGTTTGAGGAGAGAGAAAAGGTAATAAGGATTGTGTCTATTCTGGTTAAAAGCCTGAACAGCCCCCTGTTGGCCTAGTGTCAGGGTGGTTTTTCAGCCATTAGAGGGTAGTTTGTTGGGTGTTTGACACTAGTTTTTCAAGAGTTTGATGCCAGTTCATCAGGCATTGGATAAATAATTTTATACAGTATCTAATAGTATGTACAGAAAATCTAATGCTAAGTTTATTTTTTAGTTGATGGAGTTTTATGAGAGAGTATCTGGTGCTCGTTTACATGCTGCTTATGTAAGACCTGGAGGTGTTTCTCAGGTTGGTAGAATGATTTGAATGATATTATGCAACTCTTATAACTAGTTTATATATTTCAAGATATACAGGTTTTTGGATTCTGTCCAGTAAGAAATACTAACTCAAGCAGTTAGAAAATTAATTGACATAAACCCCCAAAAAATACCTTGAATTGTAACAAGTCGTCAGAATACAACGATGTTGCATTAATTCATTTCAGGATATGCCTCTGGGTTTGATGGACGATATTTATGAATTCATTGAGAAGTTTCCTCAAAGATTAGATGAAGTGGAAGAGGTATGAGATATCTCATATACAGTTTGTTCATTACCTAGGATAAAAATGTTGGGCCACCTTTAATTTGAACCGATGTTTTTATCTTACATTTAAATCTATTTTTCAGAGCTAAAACTAAAAGCTAGTCAACCACCGGTCATTGTGACTGGCCAAATTATTTTACTTTGGTGATACCTCATTTCTTGCTGGTCAAAACGACCAGCAAGGCAGACATTGACCAGACAAGTTCTTTTTCTGGTAGAACATTGTCCAATGACCAGCTGCTATTTTTAGCTCTGATTTTCTAAAAGTAAGGAGTTGAGGTGATTTAAAGTTGTAAAGTACTAACAAGATTCTTTTAATTAGATGTTGACGAACAACAGAATTTGGAAACAACGAACAGTTGATGTTGGTGTGATTTCAGCAGAAGATGCTCTCGCTTATGGAATGAGGTGTGTGATTGACTACATGACCATATTTCATTGTGGAGATTTCCATTACTGTTTTCAATGCTAGGTGCTAATCAAGGTAACAGTGGTGATTGAGAAATTGGGAAACCGATGTAAAGTTAGATGGGAACTATGACAAAGTATATGGTAGCAATATATTATTTGATTTGATTGACAGTAGTCTATTGGCTGATTTCTCTTTTTTATGACTGTTGTCTTGATCAGCACATAGCATTGAAAACAGTGGTAAGATAAGGCATCTTAATTTCTAAGGTAAACTCCTTTGATTTTGGAGATTTAGAGAGACCTATCTCTGGCACGAGGCCTAGGGTCACCTTACCTTCAATTGCACTTATTTCAAAATTACGTGACCTAGATGGATTGAAAATGGGTGTAAAGTCCTTTAAAATACTGATAAAATGGGTGTAAAGTCCTTTAAAATACTGATAATTTGGCAGACAACACGTTATGGTGTTGATGTTCTGACATATATTGGTGTTTGTTGGCAGTGGTGTAATGCTGCGAGGATCAGGTATCAAGTGGGATCTGAGGAAAACACAGCCATATGATGCATATGATAAAGTGGATTTTGATGTTCCCATTGGAAAAAATGGTGATTGCTTTGACAGGTGAGAAACATAAGTTTTCAGTTACATAGCTGGTGTCCCTGTTAGGTGGGTGTCCTTGTTAGGTGGATGCACCTACTTAGAGGGTCACAAGAGAGCATAAATAAGAGAAGGAAACTTCTTAATAACACGCGTGCCATGTAAATTCCTGATTGGGCTATTTTTAGTAACCGGATGCAGTTTAAGTTTTGCCTTACCCCACTCCCGTGTGTCATCAACTTGTGCGTGTGCACTCTTTAGGTTTATTGTTTTGATCACTAAAAATGAAATATATTACACCCACCCTATCGAATGGATGACTAATGAAAAAGATGTCAGTTAACTGGAGTTTGACTGCATCCTTCACTTTTCTTTCCTTTAAAGATACTTGATAAGAATGGAGGAAATGAGACAAAGCCTTGATATCATCCTACAGGTATGTGCAATCAGTTCTTAAAATGTCTTCTCTCAGCCAATCAGAATGCAGAATTTTAATACTCCACTTGCAGCCAATCAGCAGGTTTTGTAATAGTCTTCTTGCAGCCAATCAGAATGCAGAATATCTAATAGTACTTACGTTTGTCAATCATAATCTTTTTGGCTTTATTCGTAATTTGAAGAAACTAACATTTAATTAATTTGTTTGCCAGTGCTTGAACAAAATGCCCCCAGGTGAAATCAAGGTGGACGATGCTAAGATATCTCCTCCAAAACGAAGGGAAATGAAGGTACAAGATAATAGGATCATGTAAAAGAAATAAGCTATTTCCAAAAATAATGAAGGTTATCTAAAATAATGGTTACAGTGGCAGCAGAATGAAATGAAAAAAAGGGGGAGGGGGTGAAAGTAATTGAAGCAAAATGCACCTTGACCAGGATGAGGTCTTATACCAACACTTCCAGAAAATCCTATATGGTAGATTTTTTTTTATAATGCTTATTTTGGCTATTGTCTTGGTATTCTCAAAGGACATTTGTATGTGACAAGACATCTTGGAAAGGATTGTGGTAGTTTAGTTATATGAAATGTCATGAGGGTTAGTGTGTGTTCAAATGCCTCTTAGACTGATCCTCTTGACTGGTCATATTGACTGATGATGGTTCATCTAATATCACTTTTATCATTTCAAATCTATTGTATAATCCCATAAAATATCCATACCCCACCCACGGAGGAAACTGAAAATTCTGGGGGGGGGGGGGGGGGGGGAGTTAGAGAAAGAAACAAAATTATAGAGTTTGTATGGAAGAAAATTGGAAGTTCCTGGGGGTAGTGGCATCCTTTTACAAATTTCCTCCATGGTGGGGGTATGGATATTTTCTGGAACTACGCATTAAACTTTAGCTGTTTTATCACAGTGTGGGACAGTCACAACAGAGCTGGACTCCAACAACTCTACTCACATATGACACCAAGCCTGTCAGGACTCAAACTCTGGTCACATTGTGAAAGCCAGTGCATTATCAGTGCATGCCACTTATGCTTCCCTTAAATTGTCTTTGTCTCTCTTTGTTAGGAATCAATGGAAGCCCTGATCCATCATTTTAAACTTTACACTGAAGGCTATCAGGTGCCAGCAGGAGGCACATACACAGCCATTGAAGCCCCTAAGGTAAGTTTCTATACTCTAACCTTTGTTATAAATTACTGTCACTTTTTTGGACAAAAAGAAGTGTGACTATCAGGGGGAGGGGTGAGGGTAGTTGCTACTTTCTATTCCAGGGGGAGTTTGGTCAGTTTGTTCATTAACAATTCTTGGTTTGCAATCAATCCCAAGAGAGCACAATAACAAAAGGGATGTCCGCCATGTTGGAAGATATAACAAAAGAATTCATTGAAAAATCTTTTGTCAAATTCTTCCAACATGGCGGCTATGACGTCTATTGCAAATGAAGAGTATTGTAAGTATTCCCCAGAAAATCCTTTTTGACAATATCTTTTTTACCTTCTATTCCAGGGGGAGTTTGGAGTTTATTTAGTTGCTGATGGTACCAGCAAGCCCTACAGATGTAAGATCAAGGCCCCAGGATTTGCTCATTTGGTAAGTCAATAATATTTTTCTACTGCTACAACACCTTGATTCCCTAACCATAAGTCCAGTTATTGTTTTGTGCTTTAATACAGAGTACATGATTCATTTCACAGGCTGGTTTAGATCATATCTCCAGAGGTCACATGTTAGCTGATGTTGTTGCTATAATTGGTAAGTTGAATTTGATAACAGCATTCCCCCTCCCCAAAAACCCCTTGAAAATTGTTACATTTTATTTTTGCAGAGATGCTATTCGCTGCATGATTTTTTAAAAAGTTTTTGGGCATTAAGGGGGTGCTGTATTAACCCCCCCCCCTAGATGTGCCACACCCAGGGGATAGGGAGGAAAGACCCGGAAAAAGGGGGCAGTTATGCTTATGAACGTTCTGCTTTTGTGTTTAGGTACCCTGGACGTAGTGTTTGGAGAAGTTGATCGCTAGCCTCTATTGACAAGAAGTTTTTATTCTGTAACAGCATCAGCAAACGCATCCATATTGTAAAGAATATTGCGGATTTCCTTGAGTATCGTAAGCAATCTGACCGCAGATTCGTGGAATTCTGTTTTGTAAAATAAAGAAATTATCAAGGTTCTGTATTACTGTATCTTGAACGATTTGTGAGATCAATAAAGAGACAAAAATGTATAACTTGTAAGTGATATTTGGAAAGGGTTTTTCTACTGAATGAAAGAAACAGTTCTCAGTTTAATCAAACCCTAAAACAACTTCTGCGCTTATCTAAGTCAGGGCATGGCTAACTCACAGATCCAACCCTGAAACAACCTCTGCGCTTATGTAAGTCAGGGCACAGCTAACTCACAGATCCAACCCTGAAACAACCTCTGGGCTGATCTAAGTCAGGGCATGGCTAACTCACAGATCAAACCCTGAAACAACCTCTGGGCTGATCTAAGTCAGGGCACGGCTAACTCACAGATGCTATTAGGCGGCTAATTTGAGGGTATAGGAAGACTGATTAACTCGGACCCGATAGGTAAGAGGCAAATGTTCTTCTGCTACGCCACCCCTGATTGCCAAGACAAGAGAAATGAGGAAAAAGAAAAGTAATTTTCTCCTCTCCCTTTCTTCCATTTATTTTCATCTATATCCTTTCCATTTTTCCCATTTTCCTTCCTTGCTTCACTTACTCAAACACAAGGGTTGATATTTTTGGGGGGAGGGGGGGGGGGGGGGACTCGCGGCGCAGTCCCTTACTTTCTTAAGGGTAGTTTCGAATTCCCCTATTGCTTTTTGCTTGTTTGACTGATTACTCTTAAAGCTTATTAATATTTGGTAAGATATGCCCAAATTTTCATTGGAATTCAGCGGTAGCGGACTTGCGCAAACCATTTTAACCTTTCTTTAACCATTATTCATAATCATTTAATCAAATTCCAGAGATTGTATTACAACATGTTGGTTCTCAGAGCCAAGAGCTCAGGTCGGCTATTGTGCGAAAGAGAAATTTCGCCCTTTCCGCTCCCGGCACAAGTTCAAAGATCGTCACCACAAAATATGTCGTGATTTTTATTATTATAACACTGCACTCAAAAATACCCCAAAAAATTTGAAATTTTAAACTTGCTACTTAAGAAAAGTCGGTTGAAGACGATTGCGTAACAAAATAAGGAATCTACGATTTTGATGAATGTAAAATTATTCATGAAATTCTAGGCTGGGTCCAATCACGCCACCGCGAGTATGATGTTGAAAGACTGCATGCGCCCGCGATCCTCTGCGCTCTGTTTATTATCAAATCGAAAAAATTAGGTACTAGAAGAGTCCAAAACCTTGGAGAAAAAAAGGTATTAATTGTACAAATATATCCTTGATTGAAGATCAAACATGTTACGAGGGAAGTGTATACGTCTGCGGCGAAATTTACTTAGTGGTAAAGATTGCTACTGATTAGATTTGCACAAAAAATTGGCTTGTAAACTTAGACATGATCAGAATTTGTTCGGGTTTCATACTAGAACTCGTGTAATTTTGTAAACCCTGGCTTATTTATCAGGACCTTGGCTCTTAGGATCTACAGTCCTGATGTTTAGTACCTCTAAAGCTTCTTGGACAAGCAGGACTTGGCGGTTTTGAAGCGACTGGAGAGAATTTTGAGCTAACATGAGTATGACTGCAGGGCAAGAAAGTGGACAAGATGATGGATGTATTTGCCCACCTGCAGAAGATTTCATCTCATTTCCTATACTTTTTCGACACCTAAAAAATATCATAGACGACAATATAAATTATTTCCAGAAGTATCCGAGCAAATCAGTGTGTAAACGATTCCTCGATGCATTTGAAAGGATAAATGAAACCTTACCATCTATTCAAGAAATAGCGGTTTTTATTGCTCAAAGAGTGACGAGTTTTGACTATAGTTCCGAAGTGAAGGGCAATGGATACCGAAGCTTGCTTAGATTATTGGAACAATGCATAAGGGCTTTGACAGAACTGACTTTCTACTGCCAGAAACACAGAAATCGGTTTTATTTTAGGTCCCATCATTATTGTTTAGAGATCGAAGCCCATACAGATTTGTTGTTAGGGACGAAAGATTTACTGAACTATGCTTTGACATGTATGGAGGAAAGTAAAGATGGGCAGCTTTTCCCTGAGTCTATTGATTCAAAAATCTTGATTGAGGCTGAAATGATGGATAGAGAGTGTTTCTATGGTCGTGCTCTGGGTTTTCAGGTAAGTTAGAAGATTGGTTATTGTCTTTTATATAACGACAACTTTAGTTGGGCAGACAAAGTCAATTTAAAAGAGTATTACAGGTTAAGAATTTGTGTAGTTAATATTCATAATTCATTGATTGGGAACAATGATGGATTAAGAGTGTGAATTTTTCCAAAGTGTCAGAATGCATGCTTAGAGTGTATGTTATCAGTTTGTGCCTCATAATATTTTAAGTAATTTTATGTAACAAAAATGTGCACAACAGCGGCAAACAGCCAGTATAGGGTACACTTAGGGTGTAACCATGTTGGTTGATCTAACGAAAAAAGGTAATGAGGAATTTTTGTTCTTATCGACCAAGATGGTGCAGGCCCTATAAGGGGTTAGGATCATTGTGTATGATTTACCAAGTTATGTCATTGGTTTCTGAATACCCAAGAGGGGACATTGGTTTCCCTCACTTAGAAAAATATATAAATTTCAGGAGATTTGAATACTGCACCCTTGCATCCCAACCCTAACCATTGTCCCAAGAATACTGAAATACTGGATAATAATATATCATAAAACCAATCCAAAGTTAGCCCTGGTAAAGTAAGGGTAGGGAATAGCATAGAGGTTCTCAAGCCTGTAGGGGAGATGGTATACGTACGTGGTTAGCATTGTGTGGGGTGGTATCAAATTTAAAAAAACTTTTTAACAGTTAAAAGTAACATATAGCTATTTTCAGTTTCGACCAGGTCTGCGACAATTCCTTCAAATGGTATGCGTGGCAATGGCATCCTTCGCTGAAGGATATCATCGGCACAAGGCAAGTCCATTAGCATGTATGACCACTGCAGTTTTAAGCAGTGGTAAATACACAGTCAACCCTGAAATGAGAGCAAAGATGATTGTTAAGCTGACACACAAAACTAATATGGAGTTCTGCAAGGCATTTTGGGGTCTAACAGAAGGCTTTGGGGTTCAGGTTAGTTATTAAACTTGATTTTTAACAATTTCTTACCTTGATTTTGCCATGTTTTTAGATAGCATGCAGGAGAACTATAAGCAAATTTCAGCTGGCCCCAAATCTCCAATTTAAATTCTTAGGCTTGATTCCATATAGTCCAGACAATGTCCCCTTCTTTTACTGCTGCACAATACAGGTTATAGTTTTGCTGCAAATATAACACTCCTACATTGTTGTAAAGAAGGAGTAATAAATTTGGTGGGGAATATTTGGTGAACTTACTGTTTCCGCTCGATACTCGTTGGAAATTTTCAAAAAGACCCCTAAAAGATACCGGAAGTCTCCAAAAAAGGGCATGCCTGAATGATTCTTAACCCCTAAGAGATACCACAACAAATAATATTAAATTTTATATAAAAAGCACCTAGGATAAGCCACATCGATGCACGCTTCTCTCCTTTTCCGACACCCTAAGAGATACCAGAAAATGCTGATTTTCAAAAGATACCAAATTGCGATTTTTTACCCCTAAGAGATATGATAAGCATCCCTGGTACTTTTTTCCCAGAGTGCCCCCCCCCCCCCCCCCCGGGGACCCTCCTTGCCACAAGCACAGGCAGCCCAACAAAAGCAGGAAAGGAGGGGACAGCATTTGGACTAATTTCTATAAGATAGCTCTCAAGATAAGTCTCAATGGTTCTAGAAACTTTATATAATTTTATTTCCCAACAGCATTTTCCCCTGTTTGTCTGTCCTGCTCTGAAAGTCAACAATCTCTTTCACATTCCTGCTGAACCATTTGAAATCACCTCAGAATCTGGAAGTGTCGTGTCCATAGCTCCACCTTGTTCTTGGTCCGGTCTTGCACCAGTACAAGTGCGATTGATGTCCTTTGAATGGAGGGAAGGACAGGTAAAATGATACATGAGTTCTCACACAGACATTTAATCTATAGATGTACATGCAAACATGCCAAGGGAATGATCAGATACCTCATAAATTAAACATCTACTTGTTGAGGCTAGATATTGCCTCTTCAGCTTGGAGATAGTGTTTTTTTGTTTCAAACCATGTTTCATTTTCCCTTGTGTATTACTTTTTGTTTAACCTTACCACTTGACAAAGTGTGTTTTTCAAAATGTGTAGTTCCTCCACCCCTTGGAAATTCCAAATTCCTCTGTGTGTGTGTGGGGGGAAGGGGGGGGGGGGGGGGGAGGGAAGGGGGAGGGATAAATTCTGGAACTACACAATCCATCACCCTAAGATTATTCCAATTTTCTGTAAGTAACCCAGTGATTGTAAGTTTTTATAAAAATTGAAAAAATTTTTTAACTTATGTGTGATGTGATGTAATATTAATACTAATGATGTTAATATTTATTGCAATTTTGTAGTCAAAGGATGGCTCTAACAATAATCAATATAGTCCTAAAATGAAACCAAAGTCTAAAGGTCTTGTGCTTCATATTCATGGAGGTGGTTTTGTCTCACAGTCCTCCAAGTCACATGAGGTAATCTCTGACACCTGCTTTATGTGATCCAACCAATCTCTTTCAATACTCCAGTTTCGAGTTCTCAGTTGCTCAGTAGGGTAAGCTTCGACTTTGTGCAGAATATTCACGTGTTCCAGTAAAGGTCCCTGGAATTTCAAAGTGTTTGTATTGTTAAAGTTGTACATTCTTTACTTTAACATTGGTATTTGTGAATATTTAGACACTGATTCAAGGCTAACCCTGAGTAAATGAGTCTGTAATCTAGGAACACAGCAGTAATTTGGAACTCAAAAAATGTCTATTCCTATAGAAGAAATTTAATTCTTGGATTCATTGAGGTCTGAATAAACACTGGGAACATTGCACTGGCCCAGTTTTTTGTACTATCTATCCCACCCTGGAGTCTCTTCTGACTTTTACCACTATCGCACAACATCCCCTGGTTAGCAGTGGATAGTGTGGATAGCACTATCCAATGGATAAATATTAATTTAGGATTATTTCCCACATGCGCTCTATGAGTCCTTTCACATTGCTTTCTACCTTTCCATAAATGTATCTAATAAAGGTATAAGTGATGAATGCCATCACACGTTATTTTTGATTATTGTTTCAGATGTACTTGCGAGTCTGGGCCCGTGACTTGAATGTCCCAATATTATCAGTGGATTATTCACTCGCCCCTGAAGCACCGTTCCCAAGAGCTCTGGAAGAGTGTTTCTTCGCGTATGCATGGGCTTTAAAGAATCTAGACAAGCTAGGAACAACTGCCGAGTACGTCTGCATTGCTGGAGATTCTGCAGGTTAGTTTGAACTCGGTGAGGCTTTCAAACGTTACAAAATTAAATGATGGAAATGTGTATTCATAGAACATGTCCAATATGAGCTTTTCACAAGACTGTGAAAACCTCACAGTATAGTACGGACGTGCTGTTTCGTGATCGTGGCGGTAACGTGTTCAAGCATTTTCATTGGATGAACAGTGATATAGCACGTGCTGTGATTGGTTCAAAGGTCACTGTCAATTCTTTACCGTGACCATGCAACAGAAGTAATTTTTTCCCAATTCGCACTACGTGTCATTCTCTCGGGAATAAGACTATTTCATATTATAAAATAACTGTTCTAAATGTCTCGTTCTGATTGGTTGGGAGCGCGTGCTTTATTGAGAGCACACAGCATGCGTGCACACTTCCAGTTGCATCATTCCTATTCAAAATAACGGTTTTTGTTATTTGTATTTTATAAAATTTTGCTTGCTGTGCTGTGTGGAGTTATAAAGCACTTGGGGATTGATAGAAAACTAGAGAAGTGTCGTGCTTCTCCTAACACTTCTCTCGTGTTCTGCCAACCCCCGCGTGCTTTATAACTGCACACTGCACGCGCGCGCGTTTTCTATTTCTTTAATATTGATAATAATAACTCTTTATTGGGTTACAGACAAAGTAAAACTCTTTTCCAGGCTGGCCCATTTCTTGGACTCTCCTCCGAACTAATGATTCACTGAATTTCTTGAAATTTTAGGGGGAAACCTTGGTGTAGCTGTTTGCATGCGCGCAGCAGAATATGGAATCCGCAGACCAGACTCCCTTTTGGCCGCGTACCCGCCGTTGAATGTACAATACGTTCCATCACCATCCAGACTCATGAGTTTAATGGACCCTCTGTTGCCTACTGGGATATTGTCAGCCTGTCTTGGTGCGTATGCTGGAATGGGGAAATCCCCTTTTGACGAGTGTATGAAAACGCCAGCAAATTCCTCGTTAATTGCGAAACAAGGTAGTGCTCCAACGCCCCCAGTGGACATTATCAGAAAGGGCTCTTTTCTTAGTAAATTTAAACGTGGCAAAGACTCCAATCGGAAATCTGATTTTAGTCCTTCGGAAGAGTTTGAGAACCCTTCAGGGCCGGGTAGTAAGAGCTTTCAAAGTTTCCCTAGTCCACCAACGTCAGATTCAGTACCGAAGGATTTATCGATGGGAAATTGTAGCTATGTCCAAAATGGGCTACCGAGCTATGGGAGTCCTATTCAAGAAGGGTCTTCACCTGAGGGAGAAAAGTACTATTCTTTTAAGGAGGAGAACTTAGAAACGTTTGTAGCTACCAACAATGATGAGAACTTGGTTCGAGAAAATGATGGGTTCGAGCAAGATGAAAATACAAAAGACATATCGATCCAAGATTTGAAGTTAAGGGACGTTATAGTATCTTGTTCCGACGGGAAGCACTGCACACAACAAAGGTACTATAGCACAGCTTCTTGTTCCGACGGGAAGCATTGCACACAACAAAGGGACGATAGTACAGTTTCTTGTTCCGACGGGAAGCACTGCGCACAACAAAGCAACGCCCAAAGCGACAGACGACGGCTTTTGAAACTCGATGTTACTCCAAAATTCCATGTTCCACTAGGCGAGAACTATGCGCACCAGGAAATGCAGTACACTCGAAGCAACGATGAATGTCACGTGGTTAACGTTGTTGATCCCAGTCTCTCTCCGACTGGAGAAACGATGATAATACCCATTGAGGAGCCAAGCCTTCGGATAGGGACACCGCCCATGACGGAGGACGAGGGTATAGAGGAGAAGGAGCATGGATTACATTACCGAAGGTCAATGTCTGAAGTGTCTCTACCTATAGCCAAGAACCCTTACATGTCGCCTCTAGTTGCTCCAGATGAAATGCTGGCTACTTTACCTCCGATGGACATCGTGGTAAGAACAATGACGTGACCTAGGTACTGGCCGCGCAAGGGGATTGGGAATTGAAAGGTCCTTCCCAATCCCCATGCGTCGCTATGTAGGCTAAAAATACATTTTTATATGTTATTGATGTCATTGAATGCAAAGGGCGAAATTTTCAAAATGGGAATCTAGATACTGAAAGGATACAAAAGAGACCTTCGGCCTAATGGGCTATTGACTTGTAGCAGAAGTTCATAACTAGACCATTCAGATCTAATTGGCTACCGTAAGGTCAAACCCACGATCATAAAGAGTGCCGACTTCCATTATACCAATTTTCATAATTACGCGATTAACGCAAGACCACGACCTCTGGGTTTTTTAGTTTCCGTTAATGAAAGCAAATACTAATTCAGACCGTTGGGAATTTGATTCATGACTAGCCTGCGTAGCGGCGCTTTGGGGAGGGGGAGGGGGACTGGGACTGGTGAGGAGGTAAAGAAGGGAACTCCCCAAAGCGCTGCTACGCAGGCTATGTTTGACGGAAGCCGAAAAACTGCACATCTTAAATAATATATATCCTTTGTTTACGAACAGGCTTGTTCTTTGGATCCACTCCTGGACGATTCCATAGAGTTTGCTCGACGTCTACGCTCCCTCGGTAAAGATGTCGAGATCTATATCCTCGAGGACCTCCCCCACGGGTTTCTGAACTTCAACCTGGTGTGTCAAGAGGCGAAGGATGGCTGTGATTTGTGTACGGCTTGTCTGAAAAGAACGCTGATGGGAAAAAGAAAACTAGATCGAGTAGACCAAGCTCCTGTTTACTAACCATCCGTCCGACCACAGGTAGCCCACTCCATTCTTATCTCCTTCTAAGAGTGATGGGAAATTCAGGACCTTGGTATGGATAGCGGTTTCCCTCCGCTTTCGACAGCAGGGCAAGGCAATACTTATCAAAATTTCGTTATTTTTGTCGTCTAAAATATTTTCATAAGTTTTTTCAAATGTCTTTGGGTAGTGGAAAAGTTGGGTAATGGGTATCGCATATGATTTATTTACAGTATCGTCTTTCTTCCTTCCTTTTTGTGGTCGTGTGTTTTACTTAAAAATATCATATAAAGTATTCAATTATCATTCACGAGTCTTTCCAAACTTCAAACCTCCGCCCCTTTTCCTTCCTATCCATTTAAAGAAAGTGGAACGATGAAAAATAATGGCAATGAGATGAGACACTAAATGTTTTGTCTCAATGTAGGTAATTTTTTGTATACTTGAAAATTTAGAATCGCGAAGACCAAAACATCGAATGACAAAAATAAAACAATCGAATTCTTCACAAAAATATTAAAATTGTGTTAATAAATGATATAATTTCTTTAATTATCTCAACACAGGAATTGTTTTCAGTCGTTAAAGTTGAGAAATGACAAGCCAGTGAAGTAATAGAATTAAATAATCTGTATTCTTGGCTCTTTGAGACGTACAACAGCTCAACCAAGGAGGCTTTCTTGTTTAGGTTTTCAATCATAGTGCCAAGATATTAATATCTTATAGGGGGGTAACTGGGATTGATGTGCTTTAAATTAATAGTGAACTGAGCTGTTTCCATATCATGTGGTTTTATGACATATTAGTACTAATTTTTAAGCAAAATTTCCTGTGAGTTTGTACTGAAAGTTTTTATTGATACTTTTTGTATTTATACTAAAATATCTCTGAAAATGATGTACAAAAAAATATAATTTCTCTTCAATGCAATATTTATAATTCCTCTCATTCACTAATTAAAATTTGAATTAAATCTGTAAGAAACTGTTATCAGTTGTAGCTCTTATTTATTTAATTCAGAAACCTTTTGACGTGAAAGCTCTTTGAAATCAAAATTTTAAGTGTTTTCCTGAGCCCATTCTTTTCTCTTTTCCCATTAAGATATTCCTGTGTTCATTTATCAAATGCTCTTCTACATCTATAAGGCATCATTAAGAGTGTGATTATATCTAAAAGCCCTCCCCTTGAACGGAGAAACCGCCCTTGGCTTCTAATCGTACATTTGTAAGTGATCGAGTCGGATTCATTCAAAGCGAAGTCTCCAGGGTTCAAAGCACCTTTGCAGGATTTTCCGGAAATAAAAGTTAATAGAAAGAAAGAAAGAGAGGAGGGAATCAAAAAGAAAGATAGAGCTGATGAAAGAAAGAAACTGAGAAAGGATGGTACATTAAAGAGAAAATAAGATTCACAGATCATCACGACTTCTGGTACAGTATTCCGTGTATCTACCCCGTAGAGATGATAATGCTTCTGATCTAATCTACTATCATCTACATTTCCTGTTCAAAGCTCAATTTTCGCCAAGTGATTAATAAAGCAAATAGGAGAACGTTGTATTAGGAAAAGTAGAAGCACGGAAATGGAACGAGGAAGCAAGAGTTCCCTTTAAATGATAGTTTCTAATGGAAAAGACAAGATTTATTTTTACTGAACCGCGTCAAGAACAAATCTAAAAAAACCCATTTATACAGCCTTCAGTATAAGAAGAAAAAAAAACTTTGAAAAAGCGTAATTACAATTTCGTATTTTATCAAAACATTGTAATTAGTCTTGACAGAATATGTGTCAAAACAACTGAAACCAGCTTTGTTTTGAAGGAAAATAAAGAAGTAAATGATAGAAATATTAAATATTAAAAACAGCAGAGGAAAAAGACTTTAAAAACATTAAAGAAAAGATTTTTTCTCTCTCTAAAGCTGGATAGAAATGTTTTCCGCCGAAAAGTTTAAGAATGCGGAAAATAATTCAACGCGCCGAAAACTCAAATTAACTTCAACCCAGCTTCAAACTGCTGTACTATATCACGTGACTCTCCTGTCACGCCATTCCAATCCTAATAACTCTTATTCACCATTCAAATCTCACCGTCCCATTCAAGTATACTCAAAGATCACAACATATTTACACAGTATGAGGATTAAGTGAGATGGAGAGATCGATAAATAAAGTTTAAGGTTCGATAAAGCAAGCCATTAGAAACTGCAGTGGTTGTTCAGTGTTGTTGAGCGTCGGCCCATTGGATCACGTGACCCAGATAGGTTCGCTGTGTTATTTCTTTGGAGTGACACGAGGCACTGCCAGTCAATGTCGACCGCGCGCGGCCAGTTCTTTTTAATAACGACCAATTGTGAGTCTTTCAAACTCCCATACAAACACATTAACACTGAAACAATTAACATTGCACTTGGTCTTGTTGGTGTGACGAATATTGTAAAATGTGGTGGAGAAACGACGAGGTAATCTGTATTTTTTGTTGTACTTTAGGAGCTGTAAAGGCCATATGGAGGCGGCTATCACCAATCGTGTTTCTTCTCATAGTGGTATGCTCTCTGCTCAGCCGAATATCGCCGTCACTTCACCCTTTACAGGCCTTCAGCAATCCCAGGACAAATTGCCACCGGCTTATGAAGAAGCTCATTTAGCTGTACAAAGTCTTGACTCGGAGAAAAATGCCATTTATAGACATCCCTTGTTCCCGTTACTAGCCATGTTGCTTGAGAAGTGCGAGATTGCAACTCAAACCAGTGAATGTCCGACTTCGGTTACCTTTGACAACGACATAAAGAATTATATTATACAGCACAACAGAGACGGGAAACCTTTCTTTACTGATGACCAAGAGCTGGACAATTTGGTAAGCCATTTTAGAGTATATATAGGCATATTCGTTGTTGTATTTCTCAGACTTGTGTCGAAGAAGAGGTGAAAAAGCATACAAGACCTGCTAGTCTGATGGTTGGGTATGATTTTTGTAACCTTGTTTGTTGTTTGCTGTTGTGGTTTCAAGAAAATCGTGGCTTAAAAGCCGCATCAATCAGTTCTGATTCTTAAATCCTTTCAGTCCTATCACTTTTGTTAAGTTTTTCTTAACGGTAAATAGCGCCAATTCGAGTTTTAATGAACGTATAGTGATAGAGAGTCTGGGATTCGTTGTCTTTTATGCCCTCACATTTGGCGTGAAAAAAAAGATCTCTAATCTTGATGACATTGTACATCAACTGCAATCAATATACTGCTATTATACGAGATGTAGAAACATCACGAGAATTTTAAATCGGATTCCAAAATTTATGTTTTTTTAACAAGTCATGACACGAATCCTTTTCATGTTGTTCTAAACTGTTGCTCAGCTTTTCCATCTACATTAGTCTCCGATTTTTAGAATAATATCATCTTTATGTAGTTTTGAATTTAGCCAACAATTTAGCACCACAATATTTAAAAAAATAGATTTATAACTCCACCAAAATGTTTCTTTTCAAATTATTCTTCATGATTTATAGAAATATATATTCAAGTTTCTGTTTAGAAAAATTAATATAAGGTAAAAATAACCCCAATATATGTAGCCACCATTATAAGATCTATAATTAAAAAATATACCATTATTATAATCAACAGGTGAATTGAGACCCTATAATTTCTCATAATGTAGGTTTTGTTTATCAATTCCATTTTGTTTTTGAAAAATATTTTGAATACTAACTTTTGGTTACCGAGTGTTTCAAAAAATTCAACCTCAAAGAAGCTATATTCTTAAAATAGAGTTAATTCTAAACATTATGAGTCTTTTTAAAGTGCTACTACGACGAAAATCGCTCAAACTTGGATTCAGCTGAAACTTCCTAAAAATACTCTTTTAAGGTCCAATATTCACTGTATGAAGTGTTTTCTCGATATTCAGGACGAAAGTATGATATTTTTACGATTATTTTTTGGAGTCTGTGACGTCATACACTCAACATCGAACATCGCTCCATACATTTCTTTGTAGTTTATGATCAAAATATCAGTAGTAAAGGGAGAAAGAAATACCCAAACACCCCAAAATATAAATCATAGTCACAAGTAATGTGAAATAAGCACATTAGCCACCCTTTGGGCTTCATAGGAATAAAATAAATTAAGGATTTATATACAAAGAAATATATGTAGCAATGTTTGATGTTGAGTGTATGACGTCACAGACTCCAAAAAATAATCGTAAAAATATCATACTTTCGTCCTGAATATCGAGAAAACACTTCATACAGTGAATATTGGACCTTAAAAGAGTATTTTTAGGAAGTTTCAGCTGAATCCAAGTTTGAGCGATTTTCGTCGTAGTAGCACTTTAAGGATCAATTCATTTTTTATCTTTCTTACAGCTGGTCACACAATCAGACCTATTTCTAATTACTAGCTTTTTGGGCAAGAAGGCAAAGATCTTTTTCTCCTAATGAGCAAAAATTAATTATTATTTTGAACAAAGCCATTAATATTTCATGCTGGCTCAAGCAATATTTTGGTGCTTGTAGCTTTTTATCTCCTAAGTATTTTAGTAGATATTCTAAGAGAAAATTTGACCTCTACAAACACTAGAATTCAAAATTTTGTATTTGTCTGTAAGCTGATAAGTTGGCGTCAGAGTTATCAGTTCAGCTTTCATATTAGATGTCGCTCATATCATTGTGACATCTATTTTGCATTCAGAAACACTGGACAAAAATAAATGGGTTGTGAAGGTAATGATGTTATTTATTTTCTGAATATATTTGATGGTATTTTGAAGTAACATATAAAACCTATCCATCAAGTTCGCTGATTAGGTAATGTGTTAATATTTGATAATCAAATTATATTTTTTCGCTTAGCAGGACATAAAACTAAGAATTGTTTTCTTTGTTTGAGCAGCTATTTTGTTTCTACTTTAAAGCTTCTATTGATGAAGGTCTGAGAAAAGCCATAAAATGTGGGAACGTTCTTTCAACTTCGAGTTTGAATCCATTCATTGTTCAAAAATTTGTACTTATTTAATAGCAATAGTATAACTTTAAATATTGTACCAAAAAACCCACTTAGAACCTACTAAACGTTATTGCTAGAATATTAGAATATTATAGCTCCAGTAATATTGTAGAAAACAATATGTCTATCCTGTTGGAATGAGAGTAGATTTAGAATAGAATTTATTTTATTAAAAAAAGTGTAACTATATATAGTCTGCATTGTATGTATAAAGAAGTTGGTCTTCTATCCAGGTGTTTATATATTGTTCTAAGAAAAGAAACCTTCGTCATTCTTAGTGGTGTTCATATTTCATCCAGATTGTAACTTCTTGATTCAAAACTGAAAACCGGATTCAGGAATAAAAGTGTAGGATTTAAAACCCCATACTATTTTTACTCTTTTTTCAATTTCAGGTCTTGCAATATATATGATGAAAAACTCTCCTATTTCAAGTGATTTGTAGAATCAATGGTTTTTGTGTTGTTCTTATTTTGAGAAAATAAATCTCTAACATATTACTATCTGAAGCTAACATAATTGATCATTATAGATGTTTTGTATCTACCACGTAATACTTTATTTTTAACCAAGCTTAAAGTTACTGTGTTCTGTGTTTTTTGAATTTACCTCGTGCTCCGCTATTATTATTTTTCAATACCCTGATAATGGAGAATTATCTCCTTAAGCTTGGTTAAGAATAAAGTATTACCTGTGGTTGATGCAAAACATCCACAATAATGAAACCTACGTAAGATAATATACTTTAAATTATAATTGATCATGAATTAAACGCAAGGGAAGAACTTGCCCCTTGCTTTTATGAATAGTGTTTAAAGAAGTCTATTATTCTATTATACAATAATTAGTTTTTGAAATGAGAATTTAAAAGAAAAGTCTGAAGTAGTGTAAGTTAGGATATCTATTTATAAAATATCACAATATGTATGCTAAATAAAATAAAAAATATCCTTTTGTTTGATGAAGGAAACATATGCCAATATAACTTATACCTTTCTTTTGTCATCCTATGTAACTCAAGAGCAGAACAGATTTTGAACTAATAATTCATGCAAAAATATCTTTAGACGTCTAGAAATTATTTATTTACAAATCTTTTTTCTGCTAGATGTAAAAGTTAAAAAATCTTTTGTCAAGGATATTTACAGTGCTTGATTTGTTTAAAAAGTGACTGATATCCTTCCTTTGGTTTATGATAACCTGATAATAATTATAATGATATACCAAAACATTTTCCTCTATTTTGTTTTTAGTATGCTTTTTATTTTGTCCAATCATTAGTAATCAGGTCTTTATCTAGTGTGAGACAACATATTACTGTTAAAGGAATTGAAAGAATAACTTATATGCTTTCTCCAGATGACATATGCTTTATTTATATCTTTATGAGCCTATAGTCTGTAAACAGCTTTCTCCATTGGTTTTATGCTTGTTTTCACGTTTTCTTACCATTTAGACAAATTTAGTAAACCATAACATGTTCGCCATGAAGATTTGTTCATCCATAGTCATAATAAGGTTATTCTTGTGCTATGCTCCAATGAACAAATATAAACAATATTGTTTTTTCTTCAATACCTCAAAACATAACTTTAATAACATTTCTGAGCTTTTGTTTATGAGAAAATTAAAAAATGAGTAGCCAAAGGATTATCCAGCAGAGAATTTTATGAAGTAGCTAATAATGAGTGATTGTACTGGTACCTTAATTATTAGACTCTGTCTTTGAAGTTTTGTTGATGTGGTTGCATTTTATTTTTCTTGGTTTTATGATGATAGGACACATCAAGATGGTCTTTACCACCTCCATCATTATCATCTTTAACATCATTATTCTTAACTTCATCATTGTTATGACTGCAATTTCTGTGACTTGATATTTTCTTGTCACTGTGGTCTCTAACTTACTTTTTATGATAACTTACAAATTTCTCGCATGCTGATTGGTTATTTTTTATCATCAATAAGAGGACAGACAAATAAAGCTGACATCAACGAGCATGTGCTCTTTCTGTTGGTAGTTTTGATCGCTAAAAATGAGAAGTTTTTATCGTTTTTGTTATTGTAAAAAACAAATAGACATCAGTTTTTTATGTGTCTGTCCTCTTATTGACGATAAATTTCGTCATCACATTCTCAAAGTAGTATGCAGATCCACATGTATAATGATATTAATTCTTGGGTCTGAAATTACATACTTTTCGTAAAATCTGCCATATTGTTTGTCTATATAAGGCCAAACAAAACAAATAAGTGTGTTTCCTGTTACGCAACCGATTCTAATTTTCTTGAAGACTTTTGCTGACCCTAATATTTTTTTCATTCCCAAATGTACCACAGGGTTCCCAGTAAGCTCATTTCCACTGTTGTATCAGTAAAAAAAATCCAACCTACTATCTAATCATGTGATTTTTTTTTGGAAATTCTACCAATGATATTTTTTGTCAGTAGTGTCTATTGTTCCACTGACAAATGAAGCGCTTCGATAATATAATATAAATTGCTAAAATGAAAAAATTATAACATCTACAGACATCACACAAGATGACCAAGATGTGAGCCTCCTACAAAAATCAACATGAGAGTTGGGAGTTGTGTGCTTAGAACATTAAATGTAGTGGTAGTTAGTGTGGAGTGTTATATACCTAAGCATTAGCGTTTGGCGGGAGAGACTTTGCAACCACTCAAATATCACTATGTAAAATAAAGATTTATTATTTATCTATTTTATCAGATCGTAAAGGCTATCCAAGTGTTTCGTATTCATCTGTTGGAACTTGAAAAAGTGAATGAATTATGTAAGGATTTTTGCCAGAGATATATTGCCTGTCTAAAGGGGAAAATGCAGAGTGACAACCTACTTCGAAGCCCCTTGTCAAGCTCGTATCCCACACAGATTCCTAGTGGTATTTCCCAGGCATTCCAGCAACTTCCAACAACGTCTCCACCTCAACACATATTTCTACAACAGCCGCAGCAGCAGCAGCAACAGCCACAGACGCCACAACTAACAGACCAACAAGTTACTTTCTTCACAACTTCTGGTACCCCCTGTTCTGTAGCCATAGCAACACCACCAAGTGGTAGCGTTATAAGCCAACCTGTTCAACAAGTTGCCAGCACAGCATACATCCAGCAACAACCAACTCAGCCCATTGCCGTCTCCTCTACTCCTACCCCACCATCACCTGTCTCTCAAACTGGACAAACATTTGTGTTAACGCAGTTGCCTTCGACAGAAACTCCATACAGCATGTGCTCCACAGCAACAACACCTGTAACTACCTCACCTACCACTCCGACAAGCTCCATCAGTGCTGGATCCCCATTAGAGATCACTGTGCCGACTCCGATTCCACTCCCAAGTCTTGATCTTGACTCTCCTACTGAAACAACTGAGAGAAAAAAGACAAAAAGAGGAGTTCTACCCAAACAGGCAACAAATATCATGAAACAATGGCTCTTCTCACATTTAATGGTAAGTTATTTTATGATCTAGTCCTTGAAATTTCCTTCAAATTTGGTCATTACCCTGAAACAATGGCCATACATGATGACTAGCTATGTTGCACTAGTCAACATGTGACCAGTCAATGTACTTGCCGTAGGGACTGTTTATTTTTTACTGGGGAGGGGAGGAGGTAGGATTTGAAGAGGTCATTAAAAAATAAGGTTTCAAGAGGGGGGGGGGGGGGGGGGGCAGTCACAGAATCAGATTAGCACTGCACTTTTATGATAAACAAAGATGGAAAACAAGGAAGGGTCCAATTCATAAAAAATATATAATATATGTATATTTATATATTCATGTATGAGTTACTAAGTCAATCCCACTGTCCCTCTAACCCCTGATAAAAAGGGAACAGTTCCATAATGATATCTGGCCAGATGCTGTCCATTGACGGCTATTAGTTTTAGCCCTGGAACATACAATAAAGTAAAGGTTCATAAGTAGTGTAAATCTATCAAGTTATGGATGCATGCGGGAGGTTGCTGAGCATGAAAGAAGCATAATGAGTCACACAAGGCGATAGCCAAGTGCTACTCTAGCTAGTGTTTAAAGAACCTCCCAAATGCAAGTGCATCCATAACTCGATAGTTGCATGTTACTTATGAACCATTTCTTTTATGACATAGCAAAAGCAGAAAAAGTCTTCGTTAATCGAGAAAAATTCAAAATTTTTTTCTAATGAAGTATGCGTTACATAGCGCGTGCTACTCAATTGAGGACAGCATGCACCATCGGATTTTGGATGCATGCTTTCGCACGCTAATTAACCAATCAGAGCGCACTTTATACTGTGGCTATGTTATAAAAAACGATTTCATATCACCATTAAAAAATTACTCTTGACTTAGGAGACTGAGCAATCACTTCATGCATGTTTGACGTAAAATAATTGGTTACATTTTTTGTTGCCCTTAATATTTATCTTGGTCTCTATAGCATCCTTACCCTACAGAAGATGAAAAAAGAAGCATTTCATTACAGACCAACTTGACTATTCTTCAAGTCAATAACTGGTGAGTGAAGACTGGAAATTCTAGAGTTTCCTGCTATTTCCATAAACATGTGAACTCAGTAGCTGTGAGCTGCACGCTGAAATTTGTTTTTGCTGCTGTCAATCAAAACTAATCAGTTGGTACGTTTCATATTTTTGACTTGCGGCAATGAAAAACCAAATTCCAATGGGCAAATTGCAACTACAGACTGTTGCATGTTTATGAAAATAGAGGTAACTTATATGATAACAATATTGTCCTTCAATAGCCCTATTTCTTGTCTAGTATATGTTGCTGTAATTCTGGTCTATGGACTCATTTGTACTGGTTAAGCCCCATTTAAGAAAGTGTAATCATGAATGGCATAGCAGTATGTAGCTCACTTACCTCTGGGGTCTTGGGTTTGATTCCTGGACTTGATCGGCACACATGAATAGAGTTTGTTAGGTCTCTCTATTGAATCAACCTCCCTCAACCAGAACATTATACATTCATTACACAAAAGACAAAAATGGTCTCCTGTGTATTTGGCTTAGCGTAATGAATGTTCTGGTTGAGTGCTAGCAACTATTAGTCACTAAATAGCTACTATCTGTTAGGATCAACTTTGTTTTTATTTCATGGTTTTTACTGCATGCACTCTAGTCTCATATTATAGAGTTGATGCTGTCAATTTCTTTTGAAGTAAGAATAAATCTTTTTTTTATAGTTGAGTGTGGTAGTGAGCAAAAAGTTGTGTATTGTTTTTATTGTTTTTAAATGGATGGTTATTAAAAGGTTTTTATGTCATCAAAATGAAAGGTTTATCAATGCAAGAAGGCGTATCTTACAACCTATGCTCGATGCGGGGAACCCAGATGCCCACAAGGCAAAGAAATCAAAAATCCAGAGTCGTCCTGCTCAAAGATTTTGGCCAGAATCTCTTGTTCAACAGTATAGGACTGTTCCAATTGCCCCCAATCACTTAGCAGGTCAAGTCATACCTAATGCAGTTGTACAGACTGTGCCAACAGGTAGCATACCAGTGCAGACGCTAGTTAACTCTGGTGGTATTATCCCTGGGGCTGTGCAATTACCTCCAAATTTCACCCTACAACAGGGAAATATTGTAATTGTAACCTTACCTCCAAGTGCAAGTACAATTTATACTGTTACCAACTCCACAAGCACCCAGTCGGCACAAACAACAAACACATCATCTACTGCCACAACCCATGTTGAAACTACCTCGACAGAAAACCTTGTTCCTATACTGAGTACTATACAACAAGAGAGTCCTGCCGTCCATGGTTCTCCATTGCCAACTATGGTACACAACGGAATTGTTTCAAGAGGAGAGTACCAAATCGTTGGTTCACCTCATGCAATAACCGCAGGATCAACGCCAACATCTGGGGATACCATTGTGCACACTTTATCTATGGAGAGTAGTGAGGTAGCCTCAAGAATGGGGAATTGATTGCCATAGTAATTTATGGTTTTAGTGAGAGTTTTTTAGACCTGTTAACTTAAAAAGTAATGTCCTTGGAAATTCTTTGCTTAGTTCCAAAAAATCTCCGTTTATTTAAAAGTAAAAGGGATTTTAAACTTCCAACTTCTGGATTTTCCCTATCCTACATGAAAATAATGGCAGGTCAATAATTGACAATGCCTGGCCAAAAAATGCACTTGTCTGGTCAAATGCCTCTTGGGCCAGTCAGTCCTTGACTGGTCACGTGTTGTCAGACTAGTCTGATGTAGCATGTCATAGTGTCTGGCCATTGAGCAAGTGTTTTATTTAGTCCTGCTCCAATCTTACATCTCTTCTTGGCATTTTGGGTGGAGCTGGGGGGAAGGAGTACATATAGTTATGTTATAGAACTATTCGGTATAACTGAATCACGTTCTCATTACCTCTTCTTAGGATTACTTTTAAACTTTTTTAACAAGTTTAATTTTTATTCTTTGTGCCTATATTGTGGCTGAATCCATATGATCTTAAAACTTTCCCCATGAAATGGCTACTTTATAAGAGGAAAAAAAAAAGATTTAACTTTTAATATTTGATCTGGTAGAAAAAAATCCATCCTGAAGATATTGGGTTGAGGTAGCTTTGAAGTAGGAACAGATTAGAAATGTTTTTGGAATTATATATAGGAAAGCTTTGATTAATCTTAAGTTATATACTGTAAAAGACATTTTGCTATTAATGTGTTGGTCTGAAATACGCTGATTTCCATACCCTTTTCTGCCACACCATGAAGAGAGAGACTGGGCTAACTATTTCCTAAGTTTTCTATATTTCATCCCTCCAAACCATTCCCTTGAGGGGTATGGTTATATTTTACACCTTAATATTCCCATAATTAATAACATTATTAGTTGGTGTTAAAAAAACATGAAGTAAAGTTTAAGTTTTTACAGTTTACAGGGCTGAAGATAACGACCAGTTATCAGACAATGTCCAGCCCAAGTAATTGGAACTTGTCTGGTCAAATGTTTGCCCTGGCTGTCGTTTTGACCAGTAACGTTGAGCCAAGCCACAAACGAGGTATGACCGAGCTCAAACTAATTTGGCCTGTGAACATGGCTGACAACTGACCCGTCGTTATTGTAAGCCCTGGTTTAGCAGTAATTTATAAGCGACTTTGATAGTACGTGAGATGGTATAATTGTAAAGGAGTCGCAATGTGTAGAGTATGTATTGAGGTGTATAAATCATTGGGGTTAATTAGTCATGATATTGACCCCTCTACCAGTCGATAACAGTAGTAGAGGTTGGCAATGTCTAGACTATCATGTGATATAAGAAGCTGTACATGTATGAGTAGATATATCAAATATATCTACATGTTGTATATAAATATATATATCAGGCATTATGCATGCTATTAATTGTTTTAAATTAAAAGTATATCACCAGACATTATTTTGAGATAGTAAATTTCATTTTATCGTTGTTTTTATAGATGAAAAATTTTTAATGATTCAAATAAATTAATCACTGTTTATGTTCATCAGAGTTTTTTGTTTTACGTTGATTTTTATTGATTTTTATTTCTTTATTAAATGAACTTGAAAATGAAATCGATGACGTATCTTAATCATAGCGCCTGCCAGATTTTTGGTCTGCGGGTGTCCCACCAAACCGCTGACCAAAAAGCTCTAACATTAAAGAAAAAGAAAGATAATAGATCATTGCGATGTCGAGTTCATCTCATTTGGGGTCAAAAAAGCAAAAACAAAAAAGCACGGCGTATGTGACGGCACGAGTTCAAACCTGCTAGTGCGAGAGTCCTCGATTTTTATAGTTTTCAAAAAGCTCTAACATTAAAAAAAAAGAAAGATAATAGATCATTGCGATGTCGAGTTCATCTCATTTGGGGTCAAAAAAACAAAAAAGCACGGCGTATGTGACGGCACGAGTTCAAACTTGCTAGTGCGAGAGCCCTCGATTTTTATAGTTTTCATAATGTCATCTTGTTTAACTTATCCGTACCTGTTCACGTACAGTGACATTGCAGGCTTGCTCTTGTCGCGCAGTATCTATTATTGTGTGTTTATTCTTCGTTCTTGATGTTTTTTTAGTTCTGAGTATTTTTTATTTTTGGTCACCTGAGAAATACGAAAAATAAACAATCCAGACTTAGACGAGAAAGACCAGTTTCGCTGACGCATAACCGGACTAGATGATAAAACAGAGCTATGATATCTCACCTAATGTTAAGGCTCAGATTAGGAATACACAAATGAAGAGAATAGGTGGAAATACCTGTCTGAGTCGAAAACCATCTCAAGTCCGGCCCATTTGTTTTCTGTCTAACTTGATTTTAATGCGTAGCGAAGGACTAGGGGTTTCGATGGATGTCTGTCAAAGTGTTCCGATGTCAGGAAAAAGTTTCTAAGGGTACGCAGTATGGAGTAACATGGAAACCTCTTGACGTACACCAAAATCTACTTTCTCGCGATGATAAACTGTATTATTTTCTGAAAACTACTTGAGAAATCCTGGATTGTACTGACTTAATTAATGAATTTAAGTTTTGCGATTTTTTTGCGCAATAAACCTATTGTCTTATCATAGCTATTTTTTCCGTGCAGTAGATCTTTTGTTCTTGTAATACGAGATTTAATTCAGGCGTTGCATGCGATCCTACCAGGAATGACGTCATCACAAGTCTCGCAAAGAATAGTTGTGCAATTCACACGTACCTTGGAATAATAATTCAACAACGAAGGTCTTTCATCAATAGCTTGTGTATGTAGAACAAATATTTTCTTAATTCCTCACTGGGCGAGAGAATAAGTTATGTGAATTTTATCAGTACCCTAAACCACGAGATAGCAAATTCAATCTCACTTTACGAAAACATTTTTGCAATTCCCAGCGCTAGCTAAATCATGAATACATTTTTTACATGTTGGCGATTCTATTTATATAAAAGTTATCTAATTTCCAGTCAGGGCTTGAGATCTTTGACCATTGATTATTATTTTCCTGGCGTAAAAGTATGACCATGGATAGTGCGGTTAATTCTCATTTAGCCCTAGACCTGGTCCGAGACCTCCCAAGACCACCTTGTTGACCAGTTATCTGTCTGTGCCGAGGGTATGTCACGTCTGCTCCCAGCCTTTAAAAAATATTCCTATAAAATCACCAAAAAAAGTTTGTATTTAATCCCCTTCATTTAAAATATTTTTTCAATTCAAATTTCAAGCTTAATTTCAGGTTATCAGCTGAAGTAAGTAAGTAAGTAAGTATCTATTGTTACGATAAATAGAATGATATTTTACTTCCGGTCATAAAATGCTGGTTCAGGTTGGACATCTTCAATTTGAGCCGAATAAATACAAACAAATTTAAAAGAAAAATTGTTTGAAATTTAATTGAACTGAATTGTGATTTGATGATTAATTGTACAAATATATTAAAAGAAGTTAGGCAAGAATGATGTCAGGAATTTTCGAAAATTGAAAAGAGGTGTATTGGGTACTAGTTAAAGAGTATTTCCGGTTTTGTGTTACAAGCGTTCTTGCCCAAACAAAGCTCCAAAGGTTGCAAGTTTTTGGACATTTTTATACCGAAGGTCACCTCAAAGGCGAACATATCAGTCTATCTGTACTGTCAATGAC
Organism: Actinia tenebrosa; assembly: GCF_029948245.1. Lineage (NCBI taxonomy): Eukaryota > Metazoa > Cnidaria > Anthozoa > Actiniaria > Actiniidae > Actinia > Actinia tenebrosa. Next base: position 13,866,322 of record NW_028292569.1, read on the forward strand.
GAAGGAATAGCCAAAACATCAAACTTAAGAAGTCCGGAGAAAGCTCAAAAGATTCCCGGAGATTGTTTCACCATCCTTGGCACAACGGGATCAATGACAGGCGAGGCCGATAATTGAATAAAAGGATCAAATTTTATTCAAGCAGATTTTCCCCGAGTGACATTGACTCGACATTTTCAGTGGCTTCTGTGACCTGCTGGCTGGTACACCACAGTTTTAATACATCTAGTTCTTTCACGGCTTTCACCTCTCTCTCAGTGTTGAATTATTCATTAGCTTTGAATAATAAATCGGACTTTGATACGACGAAGACAAAGACTCACATGACCAAATTCGAGCGACAAAACAAACCAGCGCTGAGCGAAACAGTGTGAAGAACGCCGGGGAAAAACTCTTCCACGCAGGAAATAATCCATATCGATGGAGAATTTCCTCTCCTCTAGAGCAGAGAGCTACAAGACGACGGCTATAAAGTGTTGTGGGGGAGATGAAACAACCTCGGTGGACAGCTCCAAGTCGTGTACCATGCTTGAAGCTGGCGAATACGTGGAACAGTTGAGCTTTTGGCAGCGGCCGAGACAGAAAGTAGACTTGGAATTTATAGATGTGAGCTATCGAATCAAGTTAGGAAGAAAAGGTGAGTGATTTTATTCAGTAAAAATGTAAAATTTATTCCAGGGAGATTTTAAATTCGTGTTGTTGTACTCCATGGTACCTGCTTCGTAGTGCGTGTAATAAGGTAAAAATAATGGTTGCCTTATCAGACCTTCGAAGCCTGTAAGAAAAATTGTTGAAGTCATATGTTTTCATTTTTTAGATTTTTTTTGGCTTTTGAAAAAAAAAACCTTAAAGTGATAATTCATTAAATCTCCTCTCCTTAATATTTTTTGATATCGGATAATTTTTTGCAACGTGTTCACATCGAACGGGAAAAACGTTTTCGAAGCGTGTTTGCTGGGGATTCAATGTGATTTTTCCTTTGAGAAAAAAATCTATTACAACATAAAAAAATCTTTTTTATTATCTTCCTTTCCTTTATCCAAAATTACTTTTGTTTCTCGCAATAATTGTTGCTGTAAAATAACTGTATACACTATAAAATGAGGCAAAAACTTCTGTTGGTTGTGTTCATAATAAGCATACGTATCGGTAGTTTAGATAATATTCAGAGACAGATTTTATTATTATTATTATTAATGATAAAAATCCGTGTGAAGTATTAATTCTAGTTAATATTGGTGATATTGAAAAAAAAATTATTCAAGTACGAGAAAATATTACCCGAAGAACCGATAATAAAGGCAATTGCCTCTGTATCTTGTATCTTCGTCGCGAATAATAAGCACCGACTACAGTATATTATTAGAGTTCTTCTATCTTGTATTTATTTATTTTTGCATGCGGTTTAGGAAGGATTCACGCAGCTTGAACCTGTACGTACAAACGTATAAGCATTTCCAGAGTATACTGACTATATTCTGCTTTTAAAAAATAAGATGATTTTGATCAAAAATTTCTCAAAAGTTCTTAATAATTTGAGCTCGTTTTGGGTTTCGATTCCTTGCCAGTTCGAGACAAACACGCTTTTAAAAATGTGAAAGATATGGTAATCAACTCGTGCCTGTATCAAAAGAATTTTCCCCTTTCTTGGAAAAAGGCCAGCATTTTCAAGCTTGTTTCGAGGTGATAATCTTGCCCAAAATATTATTTCTTTTAATTTTTGTACAATTGTTGAGACAATAGAGTCTGCTTTCAATCTTTTGGAAAATTTTCAAGCCTCAGTTATTCGTTCTCTGCCCGTCTCTAGTTCTTATCAAGATCGTAATTTCAATTGTTTTGTTAGGCGAAGACTACGGAAAGAAACTAAAAAAAATGAAATGTACTTTTTCAAGACGTGTTCGTATGAAATTCAATGAGTGGAATGTAAATTTTACATGTTTAATGTGTCAGACTTGATATCTAATTTGTATAATATTACACGAGATCACTGTTTTATTAAATTCGTCATTTTTTTTTTCAATCAAAAGTCAGTCCGAAAATTTAACCCAATCAAGGTTATGTTTATGTCATGGTTTTCTTTCCCAAATGTGCTGAGAACAACATCTTTTACCGCCCAGTTCGAATTGACTCTGTGTTCGACATATCTACAGAGACGAATCGTTATTGACTTTAGGACAATTCAAACATTTGTTCAAAGACAAAGAATGAAGAATCCACTTTATACATGTCCGGATTGAAATCTTCCAAGCAAAAAAATTTTTTTTAACTTTCAAGTCCAGACGTGAATCCGTAAAGTATTTTTTGACGGAATCAAAAACAAAGGTATAATTAGAAATGCTAGAAAAGACCCATACACTCTCGAAAGTTCATTTTCTAAATATCTGTGGAGTTTTGATGGTGGCGACTGCATTTCTTAAAAGGAGTTCAGTTCTGTACTGTCATTCATTTATTTGCTCAACACTTGGGCCAATAATATCAATTATTATACGACTATTACGTAATTTTACCTTATAAGGTCAAGAGAACTCGCAAAATATGGCACCGTATTATGCTACTCCTGTCCCGGTTTAACCGGTTTAACCGGGACGGGACTAGCATAATACGCTCGTAACTTTTCGCAACTTTTTTCATCATGTTTCGAGGTGAAAGTGACCCAAATTTTGACCTAAATTTTCACTATGACACGAACACTGACCTAGATTTCCTAGAAATCAATTTTGAAATAGATGACAATGTTCTTTTAAAAGTTTTTGAAAACCCGCAGGATACGACAGTCGAAGTACAGAAGGACAACGAGCTCGAGACCACTAATTTCGCCGATGAAGATGAAGTATCAACATTCATAAGAGAAAACAGGAACAAAAACACTGCAAAAAAGACACATAACGATTTACAAGTCTTCTACAGGTGGGCAAAAACGATTAAAGAAACAAGAAAAATTGAAGAGATACCGCCTAATGAGCTGGACAAACTACTAGCCTGTTTTGTGGTGAAAAGTACGCAAGCAAAATGCCGATGAATTTGAACCAGATACTCTTACCTCCTATTTCCGTAGTATCGACCGCTTCCTTAGAGAACAAGGCAAACAATACTCCATTTTGCTGGATAGAGAATTCAACCGTTCTCGGGAAGCCTTGGCTTGCAAAAGAAAGGAGCTCCGTAGGTGTGGGAAAGGCCAGAAGCCAAACAAGGCACAGGGGCTGAGTACAGACCATATTCAGATATTATGGCAAAAACAACAGCTTGGCAACAATAATCCTCAAGTCCTTCTGCGTACAGTTTGGTTTCACAACACTGTTTACTTGGGTTGGAGAGCACAAGATGAGCACCATCGTGTAAGATACGGCGACTTTGAAGTCAAAACAGATGGAGAAAGAGAGTACGTGGAATGGATTAAGGAACGCGGAAGCAAAACTAGAACAGGCGAAAATGAGTTCGTCCCGGATCGTCCGTTCAATCCTAAGATGTTTGCAATTGGTGGACCTCGTTGTCCAGTGAAATTATTCAAGGAGTACATTTCTCATGTACCACCAGAAATGAAAAAATCTGAATCTCCTTTCTACTTGGCAGCCATTCAAAAACCATCATCAGAGATATGGTACAAGAGACAACCACTTGGAAAGCACTCGCTGGCACAGTTCATGAAAGAGATGTGCAAAGCCGCCGGTATTGAAGGCCGTTTTACCAACCACTCGGCACGAAGAACCATGATTTCAACGCTACGAAAAGAAAACGTAGAGCCTCTGAATATAATCGCCCTGGCTGGCCAGAGAAACCTAAAGTCTTTGGATAGTTATTCAGAAGCGTCAACAGAGCAACAGCACGTTATGTCTTCCAAATTAAGTGAGCACATCGAAGGAAGAAAACTAACGAAAGATTCGGCCTTGAGTCCTAAAGTACCGCTTCAACTTTCCAGTACTCTGACATCCAATCCATTAGAGCCTGCAGAACAGCCAGAATCCAATCAAAGCATGTTTTATGGAGCTGTTTTCAATAACTGTTCTATCAACTTTGGTAGATCATCATGCTTTGGCGGTTGAACCATCCCCCAGTTTTAAGAAGAAATTCAAGAGAATTGATCCATTAAACAGCGACGATGAGCTATAAGAACTAGTGAAATCACTAAGCTTTTTTTTTTTTGCTGGAATTCGTCTTCATGATTCTAACTTTTCAAACTTTTGATTGTTAGTAAACTTATTTTGAATCGATGCGAAGTGTAATTTTACGAAGATCATATCTAGTTTGACGAGTTTCATGTCAGTTGTCATGTAATTTGCCTATTGACCAATAAGATTAAAGGCACTTAATGGGTTTCCTTGTGTTTACGTTTTTTCTGAGATAGCGTGCGGACCTTGAAAACTCAAAAAATACTGATAAACTCGCTCAAAAAGGGACAAATACATATCAATTTTCAATGTCGTATAATAAATAACTTATTTGGGTTTTTTCCCGTAATACGGGCTGATATTTTACTCATTACTCGTATTTTTCCTCGTCCCTACGGGACTCGGAAAAATACATTCGCAACTCGTAAAATATCAGCCCGTATTACGGGAAAAAACCCAAATAAGATATAAATATCGTGTATTCTCTTTGACTTTTTGCGCATCATTGCTACTGAACATTCCCGATTTGTTTGTTATTGCTTTATTATTTTGACTTGTCCGTCTTAGCCTCTAGCTTTCTGTTTCTCTTTCGTTACTGATGAGAAAGTTGACCAGTACGTTGTTTTTGTTATTTAAAATAAGAGCCAAAGGAAAGCAGCTTGAAAGCTCGCCGAAAAACAAATCTTTGCAAGCTTTGTGTAATACTAATATACGTAAATACGTAATTCCTTCGTAAACAGAAGTCAAAAATACTTCTTAGTGAAGCAGCATTTGTTTGCAGTTCATTCAAATCCTTAAAGTACTTCTAGATTTGCAATGCATTCTTTTGTGAAGAATTATGTAAGAGCGTCGAGCGGATTCTAATTTTCTGATGAGATGTTTTAGTTGTTTGTACTTTTATTAAATCTTGATGATGGATTAAGTAATATACTTGCGCAATAAAAATCTATTGTCAATGGTTATGTTCAATGATTGCACGATGCACCTATATGTACAACAATCAGAAACTAAATTAGTACAATGATATCCACTAAATATGGTTTTAACTCCATGCATTGTTAGTCGGCATGTGGCTTCGATGAAAATCTAAGTGTTTTCGATTTGGAGTTTAAAGCAAAACATTCTTTTTGCATCGATGATGCTGCAGTTTTAAGCGACGGAGCATTAGATAATTGAGGAGGGAGGGGAAGGGGTGGTTTCGTACATCCCCCCAAAAAAATCGAGCAAGCACTTCACCTACCATAGAAATGTCGCCCAATTCTGCTTTCGGTAAAAATATCGAGCAAATGCAAAAACAAAGCCTGCAAGATGGTGTTACAAAAAATAAATATCGTGCAACAGAAATTCCTGCAACCCCCTCCCCTCTCAATTATCATGATGTTGCAAAGATTACTCTGGTCCTCTGATGACCTCCAAAGTGGTGTGATTCCACGTGCTGGGTCCAAGGTCCACTATACATCCTGTAGACTAAACATAACGGATTACACAACTTGGGTGTCATTAACCCGTCTCCTGGTGGGTGATTTAAAGTGTTGCCCTTGTTTCTGCATACCGAACACAGATCAGGAATCATCTGCTACAAAACTCTATAAGAACGCACGCATATCTAACGTATGTCGGTGTGTGTTGTTCATGCACGTAGATTTGATTTAACGCTGGCCCAGTTTGATGCAGTTAATCCTTTAAATATAGGCGTCAGTACATTGTAGATAGTTCAATAAACATCGCATTAACATGTTATGTGAAACGTTATTACAACGTACGACTTATTTCCTTGATGATTGACGCCTGTTGATTTGAATTACTGAAGATTTCTTAGACGTTTTTCGTGCTTGCAATTCTAAAAATTAATTCGACGAGATTTTCAGTTGCAGGTTTCTCAAAATAGTCGTTTAGAGCAATTGAAATGATTGATGCAGGGTGTTCGAAGGTCAAGCGGCTGGTTGTTTACACGACACTAGAAAAAGATGAGACATGATTACGGAGCACATCCACCATCATCATCATTATCACTATCACTACTACTATCACTACCACCATCACCAGTGTCATCATCATCATCATTTACACCACTACTATCACTACCACCATCATCATCAGCATCATCAACATCATCATCATCACTACCACTAGATGCATCCTAGCAAATTTTTTGAACCTCACCCTGGACATGTTCAGTTGCTCATTAAAAGTAGAAAACAGCTAGTTTTCAAAAACTTTTTTCATGATTATTTGGTATTTGACCGAAAGTTTTGGCAGCAAGATTTTGAAGGCTCACCATCTATTTTTGAGCTAGTAATCCAACTGCAATGTTCAAATAGGTAAACTTTTGCCGCAAAAATCGAAAAAAATACTTTTTTTCGATTTTTCTCCAAAAATCTTGGAGATCCCTAGAGTGCTCCTTATGCTGGTTCAACCTAGGATCTCCACCTTGTTTTGGTGTCACGTTAAATTTACGAGGCTTGCAAGTCTAGTGTAAGTTCTATGACTACTTGGAACCCTAGGTTTCAAAGTTATGTCAATTTTTGAAACTTGAAAAAAAATTGCCTAAAACATGACGCAAAATTATGAAACTTGCTAGACATGGTTTTTGAAGGTTAAGAAGAAGCTTTGCAAAAGAATCTGCATGAATTTCGTAATTTTACGCAAAATACAGCTGATGGTAAACTTTTTGAACATGTTCAAAATTGTTCTTTGTCTCTTTTCGACTATAAAATATATCAAATAAACGACAATAATTATGGATCAGATAAAAAGAAGCTTCCTCTAACAGCCTATGAGATTTTTTATGCAAAACAAACGCATTTTGATTTTTTATTCAACACTTTAGGGGAAAAATTGGTAGCATATAAATCTTCCAAAATTTGTTTCGAATGTTCCATACCTTGCAATACAGCTTAAAAGTGAACAAATAGTCGGGACAAAGCATTATAAGTGGCTAATTTTGGGATAATATTGAAAAAAATCGAACTTATCCCCAGGTGGAAATTCATGAAAAAATCAAATAAAATACCATGCAATTGAATTATAGCTGGGATAATGTATTGAGTAAACATCCAAAAAGTATGCCTATACTTTTTGAAGTTCCTGATAGATATTCTGGACATTTTAAATAAATTTACGAAACCCCCGTTTTGAAGGGGGAGGGGAGGGTTAGGGTTAGAGATACTTGAGATACCGGTTGTATCGAGACTCAATTCTCAGATATTATTTTTTAGGATTCAAGACTTTTTTAATAGCTAGGACCTATCTTCATGCCTTACTCTGATTTTTGATGAAAGGTCATCTAGCTTATCGGCCAAGACTATCTTCTGAGATGTACATGCTCTTGAAGAAGTAAAACAACGCCAGGCCTGTGGTTTTTAGCAGTAAAGGAGAGAAGTTTGATTCCTCTGCAGTAGGGCGAAGACCTGTCGAGTTTATAAAGAAAGTGAAATCCAAAGAAGATTCACCCTCACATGTACTTGAAAAACATCTTCACCAGTAGTGGCAGGAGAAGAACCCAAGACAGAAGAAATGCATGCACAACTATTGGAACACAATCCGTTAAATGAGATACTCTTTTGCCATTGACTGCACAAAGAAATACATATGCATTTGATTTTTTCCTAAATTTCCATCTCAGAATAAGTTCGATTTATTTCAACATTAACCAACATTAGTCACTTCTCATGCATTTCTCTCGACTATTTATTCATTTTTAAACTGCATAGCAAGGTAGAAGCAAGTGTAGAGAACCATTTAAGGCTAGGAATCATATCTGCTCTTGGACATGTAAACACCCAAAACTGCTATGTAAAACGCAATATGAAATTAAAGGAGCAACTGAGTCACACAACAACAAGGAAACGTCCATCAAAACCTAAGGAGCAGACTGTATCACTAGCTGTAGAAGTGGAACAGATACCTATGTGGAACAGATACCTATAATATTTGTCCTAGACTCACCTATATCAGTGCGAAAAACAAGTCAAATGATGACCTACAAAATTCAGCGATAGAGCAGACGAAGAAAGCAAAGCCTTAATTTGCTTGAGACGTGTTTCTTTTAAATTACACCAAAGTATCAAGAAAATACAAAACAGAAACAAGAAGTCAAAGATTTTGGGAATGCTTAATGTCGAAGAAAGAAGGAGAAGAGTATCATATATTATAAAAAAAGCTAGCCAGAATTACTGTACCACGGAGTACTCAGTATTGATCTGCAGAGCCTGGTTTATATCAGAACTGGTTTCCAAAATCAGCAATTGAAACAAGGTCATCAATTTCAGAACGACGTTCACAGATGAAATGGAGTGCAGAAAACAGTGAAGTTATAACAAATGCATCTGGAGAGGACATGAAATTTAGAAGATTACAGCCAAGAAAATTTAGAATCCTAGAAGGTTTTGAAAACCAATTTGGATGACAGGGCATGACGACAATGGTGCTTAGAGAAAGTCCGCACAGAATGGAAAAGAGTTAATGAAAAGCTGACAAGTTGGAAACCAACGCAAGCCATGACAAAGTAAGAAATGACAAAACCAAATTTTATCAAAAGGAGTATATCTACTGTTAAAACCCAGGACTTTAGCATGGTGGTGTAAAAAAGTTATAAATACGTTAATTAGACTAAAAAAAGTACATAAGAGGAAAGAAATTCAATGGGGAAATACTATTTTGTGAAGGCAAAGCTCACCATCTATAATTTCCTAAGATATGAGGAAAAAACAAAACAGTAAACTTTTTGAACATGTTAAAAAAGAGCACCATGTTCAAATACATTACTTAGAAATAGGTAAACTTTTTGAACATGTCAAAAAGTTTACTATGTCTAAGTAAGAATTTTGAACATGTTCAAAAAACTTACCTACAAACTAGGTAAACTTTTTGAACTTAGGCAAGAATGCATATGGCCACCACCACCACCATCACCACCACCACTACTATCACTACCATCATCACCAACATAATCATCAATATCACCATCATCATCATCATCACTACCACCACCACCATCAACATCATCAATATCATCATCATCATCATCACTACCATCATCATCATCATCATCACTACTACCACCACCACCAGTATCATCATCATAACCATCATCACTATCATCACTGCCACTGCCATCACCAAAAAATCATCATTATCGACACTACTGACCACCACCTCCACTATCACCATCATCATTAACATTATCACCATCATCATCACCGCCATCACATTAATCTTTAACATAATCCTTATCATGATCATCACTATTTTCATCATCGCCATCATCACTGTTCATCCAACGAAAATGTTTCCATCACGGTAACGTGAGGTTTCCCTGTTGGTGCGAGATTTCACCGCTCTATATGATCTCAATCGTACGTGTCATCATTAAGGATTAGTGATCCAGCAACTATTGTTTTGCAACCTTAATTTCCTTTAGTATGACTTTTAACCTGGTTTCAGAAGAGGATACATTACGAAGAAAAAATATCACAGCAGCATCGATTAATATCAATTCAAACCAAATATCAAATTTATCGATACCATACATCAGGACAAAAGCCTGCGTAGCGGGCCTCTCTTTCTTTTTTTGCGAGGAGTTAGGGGTGAAGGGGGGGGGGGGGGGGGTAGAGAGCCGCTACGCAGGCTTATTAGATATTGGAATTTAGCGTTCATCTTAAGCACTTGCTGCATGTTTAACCTGTTTAATGCGGACATCCTATCATAACAGACACTTGTAATACATGTTTACATGTTTACTACGGACAACGTAACCTCGGAGGTAACGAACGGGTTAGAACAAGTTCATCAAAGTAATAAAACGTACAGATCGAATAGTATAACATGTCAAGCCTCGTTTAACCTGACCTTGATCGGTCTAAACATTTTAACTATTTATAACACTGCTACGAACACATAACATTTCATCAACGTGACTAATAATTGGATATCAATTACTGTACGCCCCCGAGTGCTACAGTATGTCCGTCGCTTCATGTTGATTAAAAGTGCATTAGAACCAGATGTTTTGACCGGAAATTAAAATACAAAAGATTCAAACTTTTTGACCGGAAGTAAAAGTACAATAGCTGCCATTTTTTGACCGGAAGTGAAAGTACGATAGACTTCGATATTTTGACCGAGAGTGGTTCATTGGATAAGATTTCCCCCCCTATTATTATTACTTTTTAGACTACAAAGAAATCATTAAAGATGTCTCAGGCAAGTTCGACAGTGGTCAACTGGTCGGTGTTCTCGGTCCTTCAGGTAATAATCATGGTTCAACATTCAATAGTATCAACTAACTCATATAAGTCAAATCTATCTTGTGGTCTATCATCAATGCTGCATTCTGATTGGATGAGCTACTACTAGTTATAGCCTACTAGTAGTGAAAAGAGCCAACTTCGAAAACCAAAACATTAAATTTATCTTCAATTCAAAACTTGTTTGCATCTATAAAATTGTTGGATTAGTCCTCTTGTCCCAATGGGCTATGAGTCAATAGCCCATTGCTAAGCACTTTGTTGTGGTATTGAATGTGCGACCTATACTTTGCGGTATATACATACCCCATGGCTAGTGCCTGTATATATAGTATACCTTTTCTGACGTAGAGAACATGGTGCATTGTGGTCTTGCTTGGGTACAAACATCTTTTGTTCATCATGCCTTATATGGTGTTGCTTGTACCCAAGCTAGACCATAGTGCATCATCCTGTTTATTGAACCTGTTTATTGAACTTAGAAAAGCTCTATGCTCTCTCACAAGTCATGAGCTCTAGTCATGAATGATTCATTTAAGCAGTCGGTAATTTGTAAAGCTGTGTAAACATGTGACCCACAAAGAATAGTAGATTGAGTGGAGGAGACGTATCGTTATTCATAAGGGGATTGATCGGCTTACCTATAGATGCTATCGTATGCAGATTAACCACCAGCCAATAAAAAGGTTAAAAAAACTAGTTTGGGAACTGTTAATTGATCTCGTAAGATAACAAGTAAACAAGCAGACAAGTCTCGCGGTTCTGAGGTTCTTGTCCAGACGTAACTCTGATTATTTCTGATTGTGAACTTATTAATTTATTTAGGTGCAGGCAAGTCTACGCTCATAAACATACTGGCTGGTTACAGGTATGACAAGTGTTTTTAAATTCGTACCACATGCCATAACACTGAAATGGCTTTCCATAAGAATGGTTATCGTATGAGTGGGAAACATACGGTACTGACTTACAGCACGTACATGGTACGACATGCCGCAACAATGAAATAGCTTTCCATAAGAATGGTTTTATGGCGTATGAGTGGGAAACATACGATACTGACTTACAGCACTTTCACGGTACGGCATGCCGTAACATCGAACAGTAATTTACCCAATCACAACGCGTAGTTACGGCTACGTTAATACACGGTAAGGCTACCGGAGGGCTACCAATTTCCCGTATTGTTTCACACTCATACGAAAACCATTCTATATCAGTGCTGGCGTGTTATTCTTTACTCGCATAAAATTTCATATGTTCGCTAGACAAGAAATTGTAGGCGCACCGTTAGGGACAGGAAACGAAGAAGTATAGCTAATAATTATGACGACCTACGTTTGATCTTCCAGGACGAAATTCGCGGACGGTTCAATCACCGTGAATGGCAACGAGAGGAACCTACGTCAGTTTCGTAAGATGTCCTGTTACATTATGCAGGATGACGTGTTGTTACCACACCTGACAGTCATGGAGTCCATGATGGTAAGATTCGTACCAGTAAGGGCAGGCTCGTCCCATACCTCCCCTATCTGTTTCAAAAGACAGGGAATTTTGGAAATTTGGACTCTATCTCTTAAAATACAATCTAGTATACCCAGAGTCCTTCAGCGCCTTCCTGCTTTGTCGTCAGATAAGACCAGGGCGCTTGGGCGCTGACCAAAAAGCCGTAAGATTCTGAGCTCAAGATTGCTTAAAAGAGCAAGGTATTGTGGGTAGTGTTATCGATGAATTCCTAGTATGGCCGGCATGTCTCTGTGTTTTGTCTGTCAAGGGAATGGCTGATAACCATCTGATTCGTGGAGTGATTAGCGATAGACTCGCTCCAGTTCCTGCTCTGTCCCTTTAAAAATGCAAGGAATTGTGGGTAATTGTTGCAGGAACGCCGTTTATTGGCTCTTTTTAGGGAACGGTCTATTTTCTATCACGCAAGGAAATTAAATTAACTTTAATTCATTTCAGGTTTCTGCAAATCTTCATCTACGAGAAAGTATGCCTCTTGAAGATAAAGAAAGAGTGGTAAGCTACTAGTTTCCTTAATATCTAAATTGGGCTACCTGTGGTTCACCTCCGATCTAAAATCAAGTTCCCGTTTTGTTTTAGATCAAAGAAATCCTGATCAACCTTGGTCTCCTGGAGACAGCAGACACGCGGCTTAGTGAAGTATCAGGTGGACAGAGAAAAAGAGTAGCCATCGCGCTGGAGCTCGTCAATAATCCCCCGTTAATTTTCCTTGATGAACCAACCAGGTAAATACAATAAAACAAAAAATGAAAGCAAAAGTTGCCTAAATTTCATGCTAATTACTACGGTTTTCCATATTCTGGGAACTCAGACATTCCAACGGCTTGCTGTGAAATGGCTTTTCACTGATTATTAGTTTGATTGACGGCTGCGAAAAAACCAATATTCAGCGTGCAGCTTGTAACTACCCAGTTCGCAGAATATCAAAAACTGCAGTAATAACACAAAGATTAGTTTTCTCGTGCGAGCGAGAAACGAAAGGGAATATCCGTAGCCGTATTCTAGTCGTACCGTATCCGTAACTACAGGTTGTGATTGGATGGTGTCGTATACATAGTGGGATTCCTGTGTAACATACGCATTAGATGCGAGCCAGAACACATGGCATGTCGAGTTAGTGAGTCCGAATAAAAGGAGATTGTTCTACAGTTTAAAAGGTGCTTCACGTTACTGGGTTCAGGGATACAACAGATGGAAGCCATCATTTCGATGTCACGGTATGTTGTACCGTGTACGTGGTGTCAGTCAGTACCGTACGTTTCCCACTCATACGTTAACCATTCTTATGGGAAGCCATTTCAGTGTTATGGCATGTCGTACCGTGTACGTGCTGTAAGTCAGTACCGTAAGTTTCCCACTCATACTAAAACTGCTCTATTCAATGGTTTTACCTAGAGCAAGTTATTAATAATATTATGATATTTTTCTTTTAGTGGTCTTGACAGCTCGTCTGCTTATCAATGTATATCTCTAATGAGAACACTCGCTCATGGCGGTCGAACAGTAGTTTGTACAATCCACCAGCCCAGCGCAAAGCTCTTTGAAATGTTTGACAAGGTACGTTATCGATTCGATTCGATCCGATTCGTTTCGATTCGTTTCGATTCGTTTCGATTCGATTCGATTCGATTCATCCATCCATCCATCCCATCCCATCCTATTCCATCCTATCCCATCCCATTCCATCTCATTCCATCCCAGCCCATCCCATTCCATCCTATCCCATCCCATCCTATCCCATCCATCCATTACTTCCATCTTTTCCATCCATCCCATTGTATCCCATCCATTCATTTATTTTATTTTATCCTCCATCCCATTCTTTCAATCAATCCGTGTATCCGTATACCATACCGTCACAAAAATTCCCTTCCATCCATCCCGTCTTATCCCATCTTGTTCCTGTAATCCATCCATGTATCCATCCCATCCTATCCCATATTTATTACTTTCATTTCATTCAATCAATTAATTATTTCTTTTCTTTATTACTGTAGTTGTACATCTTGGCTGAGGGCAACTGTTTATATGAAGGCCCCGTCAATGGTCTGGTTCCACACGTTTCCGCGCAGGGACTCGAATGCCCCAAGTACCACAACCCTGCTGATTTCAGTAAGAGATAAACTTTTCAAAAAACCTTTTTTATATCTTACAGTCGTTCGCAATAACACAATTCGCACAATTTGCCGTCGCCACAAATAGTATTTTGACGTCAGACGTCAACAAAATGTCCCTTCAATGCTAAATGCTTTCCTATTCTGCCTTATTGATGCATGTTCTGTGTTTGGGATCTATAGTAATCGAGGCTGCTTCCGGCGAATACGGTGATAAAGTCATCCCAAACCTCATTAAAGCATGGAGAATACACGTAGATGAGTTGCGTAGGAAGAAGAGTCTTACCTACACCCCTGAGAACACTAATAACACGTGTAGTAGTAATGGAAAGGATTCCATGGTCCAGATGCTACCGGACTGTAGTGTTAGTACTAAGACTAGTACTGACAGTCTAGGGCTTATCGAAGCTGTTAGTCAAACTACGCAGGTGAGATATAGTTAGAGACCTTTAACATCAGGTTTACCGCTAACCGCTAGGGATCAGGTCCAAAAAAGACGCCCGCAAACACGGAGAAACACTCAGCATCAATGAAAATCAATATGGCGGCTCTTCCAGCAACAACTTCGTTATGACGCCTCGTTAAATGTTGAAAGTTTGACAGAAAACGCCTGACGTCGAACTGCAGTTTACGGTTTGCGGTACCTAGCAAGAACGACGTGCTAAAGATCTTTAATATCTGGTTGGTTTCAAGCAATATTGTCATCATTATTATTGTTATAGTTATCACAATAAACTTCATCATTACAATCATATTATTATCATCACCATCATCATTATCATTATCATCATCATCATCACAATCATAATCATAGCCATCGGCATTATCGCTTTAGCCATCACCTTCATCGTTATTACCTTTGTCATCAACATTCATCGTCATCACCATCACCATCATTATCAACATTATCATCATCATTATTATCATCATTACGATCGTTACACCAGCATCACAATCATGGTTATCAACGTTGATTATCGATCATCTCACCATCATGACGTTCCTAAAGCATATCTTACTATGTTTCATCTTCAGTTCGTAGTGCTGTTCAAGCGAGCATGTCCAGTCGATTCTACGAGACCGAGTCTTCACTCACCTACGAATTATATCCATAGCAGCAAGTGGGTCTTCTGATTGGCTTGCTGTATCTTGGTATTGGTAACGATGGCAACAAAGTCTTCAATAACACTGGATGTCTCTTCTTCTCCCTACTTTTTCTCATGTTCACGTCACTCATGCCTACTGTTCTTACATGTGAGTAGCTCAAAACCCAGCTTTCCGTGCGGACGTTGTTAGGGCTGTCACACAACGTTTCTTTCCTTAGTTGAAGAGAAATGTTACGTGACGACGCGAAAAATAGGATCTGCGTAGGATGCGTTCCTTCCCTTGAGCGCCTGTAACGAGTAAAAAGAAAGCGCAAACTTTGGGATGAGATTGAATCAAAAATAGCCTAATATAGAGCGCATTTGTGACAATGTAGCCTGTGTAGCAGTCCCCCAATGATCTTTGGGTTGGGTTTTAGGGGGAGATTGGGGTATATCGGGCACAATATATTGATTCATCGATAGAGTGGGCACACACCTTGAACCAAACTCGCCTGCACGGATTTATGCACAAAGGTGCGCACAGGGGCAATAATGTAATCATGAAGAGGCTGTGTTACTCAGTCAGCGTTGAGGGAATTGGCAAAAAAACAGACTTTAGTAGGGGTTGGATGTAGGGGACTTTGAGTGCTTTTCCTTCTCATCTATTTGGTGAATCTGTAATAGAAAAGACCCAGCACATGCACTGCGCACAAATCACGCTTATATGATGCACTGCGAACAAATCATGCTTATGCGATGCATGCGCGACATGTGAACGCCATCTTTTTGCCAGTTAATGCATATGTAAACGAATCAAGTCATTGTTGTTCCTAGAGCCTCCATTGTTCTCAGTCAGTAGCAATAAAAACCAGCAGAAAATCCAGCTAGAGGAATAGTTTGCCTCGGCTGGGGGTGGGGGGGGGGGGGGGGGGCGGGGAGGAGGGCACACAATCAGCGGCTGTTCAACATAGTATCTTACATAATCTTATTATATGTTATGCTTAACGTTCAGTTTCCAATGGAGAAGCGGTGTTTATAAGAGAACATCTGAATAACTGGTAGCAGTTAAAGTCTTATTATTTGGGCAGCGTAACTATGGGGGCAAGACCGTCGCCTTCAGGTAAGTGCCATTCACTTACATCGTTTTTTCGCT